>NC_045030.1:114325187-114326923 GCF_008632895.1 Mastomys coucha
TTGAACTCATAGATCTTTCTATCTTAATCTTCTGGGATTCATAGCCACTATACCTCAAGATCTCCATGGCAAGATTCAGGTTAGAAACCTGTATATCTCAGCCTCCAGATTAGGGCCAGGTGAGCCTTCTAATTCTGGATTGTAGTTCTCTTCAGATGTAGTCAAGTTGACAACCAGGAACAGCCACTACAATTGGTAATCAGTCATGGTAAGACCTATCACATGGAAAGGTGCCACTTATGTCAAGGGTGAGTCTTCACACTTTTTAACTCACTCTAAAACCTACCTCAACTTCATGCCCAGAGTTTTGTTGATTAAGTAATTCTAAATCCTATCAAGGTGACATTCAATATGAATCATCACTTTTATATATGATTATATTTTTATTTGATATTTTCTTTATTTACATTTCAAATGTTATCTCCTTTCCTTTCCCAGTTTCTTCCTATAAATCCCCATCCCATACCCCCTCCCCCTGCTTTTATGAGGGTCTCCCCCACCCACCTACCCACTCCTGCTTCACTGCTCTCACATTCCTTTACAATGGAACAAGGAACCTTCACAAGACCAAGGGTTTCTTCACCCTTTAATGCCCAACAAGGCCATCCTCTGCTATATATGTGGTTGGAGTCCCACCATGTCTATTCTTTGGATGGTGGTTTAGTCCCTGGGGGTTCTGGGGGTTCTGGCTGGTTGATATTGTTGTTCTTCCTATGGAGTTGCAAACCCCTTCAGCTCCTTGGATCCTTTCTCTAACTCCTCCATTGCTCAGTCCATGCTCAGTCCAGTCCTTGGCTGCAAACATCCAAATCTGTATTTGTCAGACTCTGGCAGAGCACCTCAAGAGACATATGTTATCAGGCTCCTATTGGCAAGTACTTCCTGGCATCCACAATAGTGTCTGCATTTAGTGACTGTATACTGGATGGATGCCCATGTATTGCAGTCTCTGGATGACCTCTCCTTTAGTCTCTGCTCCACACTTTGTCTCTGTATTTGCTCCAATGAGTATTTTGTTCCCCCTTCTAAGAAGGACTGAAGCTTCCACACTTTGGTCTTTTTTCTTCTTGAGCTTCTTTTGGTCTGTGAATTTTATTGTGGGTATTCCCAGCTTTTGGACGTATCAGATAGTATATACTATGTGTGTTCTTTTGTGATTAGGTTACCTCACTCAGGATGATATTTTCTTTTTTTGGGGGGTGGGGGAAGTTTGAGAGAGGGTTTCTCTGTGTAATCCTGGCTGTCCTGGAACTCCCTCTGTAGACAAGGCTGGCCTCAAACTCAGAAATCTGCCTGCCTCTGCCTCTGCCTCTCAAGTGCTGGGATTAAAGGTGTGTACCACCACTGCCTGGCAGGATACTTTCTAGTTCCATCCATTTGCCTAAGAATTTCATGAAGTTATTTTTTTAATACTTGAGCAGTACTCCATTGTATAAATATATCACACTTTCTGTATCCATTCCTCTGTTGAAGGACATCTGGGTTCTTTCCAGTTTCTGGATATTATAAATAAGGCTGCTATGAATGTAGTGGAGCATGTGTCCTTATTATATGTTGGAGCATCTTTTGAGTATATGCTCAGGAGTGGTATAGCTGGGTCCACAGGTACTACAATGTCCAATTTTCTGAGGGATAGCCAGAATGATTTCCAGAGTGTTTGTACCAACATGCAATCTCACCAAAAATGGAGGAGGATTCCTCTTTCTCCACATTCTCACCAGCATCTGCTTTCACTT
>NC_045030.1:114326933-114328344 GCF_008632895.1 Mastomys coucha
TGGTGTGAGGTGGAATCTCATGGTAGTTCTGGTTTGCATTTCCCTGATGACTAAGGATTCTGAACATTTCTTTAGGTGTTTCTCAGCCATTTCGTATTTGTGAGTTAAGAATTCTTTGTTTAGCTCTATACCCCATTTTTAATAGGGTCATTTGTTTCTCTGGAGTCTACCTTCTTGAGTTCTTTGTATATATTTGATATTAGCCCTCTATCAGAAGTAAAGATCTTTTCCCAATGTGTTGGTTGTCATTTTGTCATATTGACAGTGTCTTTGCCTTTCAGGATCTGTGCAATTTTATAAGGTCCCATTTGTCTATTGATGATCTTAAGAGCATAAGCCATTGTTGTTCTGTTTAGGAAAATTTCCCTTGTGCCAATGTGTTCAAGGTTCTTCCCCACTTTCCCTTCTGTTATTTGGCAGTCCTAATTTTTGTGTAGCTTTTTCCCTCCCTCTCTTTGTTCTGTTCTTCTTTCATTTGTTTTTATCTTTTTCTTTATTCTTTCCCTTTTTCTTTTCTTTCTCTGTCTCTGTCTCTCCCTCTCTCTGTCTCTCTTTCCCTCTCTCCCCCTCCCTCATTCCTTCTCTTTTTAATTCCTTTTCTCCATTTCTGGTTACCTAGCTGTTTCTCAATCACTTCAATCCACCTTTATCCTCTTATCACCTTTATCTTAATGTCATTTTGTTTCATATCTTTCTCTACTCAAAAATCATTAATTCAATAACTTGTGCACATGTGTACACATATGTGTATTAAAGTATATATTTGCATGTTATCTTATATTATAATATATTGTATAGAGATAAGTTTTATCACCTTAAATAACATTAGATTTTCCACTATTATTTGATTTTTTGATTTTATAATTATTTCTCTGATACTTTCCTATCATCATGATTAGATATTATGACCAAGGTAATTTGTAGCAAAAATAGTTTAATTTGGGATTAGTTACAGAGACTTAGAATCCATGACCATCATTGTGAGGAGTATGAAAACAGGCTGGCAGACATGGTGCTACAGAAGTAGCTGACTGGTAGACATGGTAGTCACTGGGTTATCCTTTGGAGCAGCCTAATAAAAACCCACAATGTTAGATCTAAGCTAGTTCCAGCACTGTCTGTAACATGATGATGTTTCCTTTCACTAAAGAAAGTATAATAGAACACTATGAGAAAAGTTGGCATGATAGGAATGATTTGGAAATGATTCTAAGACAGGTGCACTTAAGGAATTCCACTTTGTAATATTAGGAGAGAACATATGCATCATGCATTGATTATGAGATAAAGCATATCATGGCAGCATTGCTGCAAAAGGAGTCACTGCTCTGAAGCTCAACGGCCATTTTTCTTCCAGAATGATACCAGATTAATCTAATGTTTCATGATGAAAATTAATCCAATATTTCGT
>NC_045030.1:114328647-114330874 GCF_008632895.1 Mastomys coucha
GAAGAAGAAGAAGAAGAAGAAGAAGAAGAAGAAGAAGAAGAAGAAGAAGCTGAGATTTCCTATCTCATCAACAAGTAGGAAACATGGAGAGCTAACTGGGACTGGCACAGACTTTTGAAACCTAAGAGCTAAAGCCCACTGATACACTCCTCCAACCTTCTAATACTTCTCAGTCTACCAACTGGAAAACAAACTTCAAATATATGAGCTTCTGGGGTCATAATATTCAAACTACCAGAGTCTTCATGAATATACACATACTTTTATTGATGTTGCATTTAAATTAGTCTATTCTAGTCATATATTTGGTCTACTTTTTCCAGTATTTTTTATTTTTATTATCGTGAGTATTTATGAGTTTCTTATATATCCTTACCCTCAGCTATGTTACAAATATTTATGTGCATATTGTTTTCTGCTACCTTTACTGAAAATGTACTCATCATCATATATAATTTTTAAATTGGATCAACTTAAAGTTATATTTTAATCCTATCCCAGAAATGTAATTGTAGCTAATACTTTTATCACTAATAATTCAGTATTATGTATGACTTCCTGTTTTACTTTTTCACCCACTATAAAAAAATTTTAATTTATCACTTGCCACTTAAGTGATTATTATCACTAAATTTTAAAAAAAGACTACCATCAAATGTGATTGTATTTTCCAAATAATTTGCACATAGTCTAATGTTTCTTTTTGTTTTCCAAATGCTAAAATACTTTATATTTAACTTTTTAAATTATTATTGAATATGCAAAGGTATAGTTTTTGTTCTATTGTTCATTTTCTCTAAAACAACTTAAGAGAAGAAGCCATTACTTTGGTTCATGAGTTTAGAATATTCTATCATATTGCTGAAGGCACATGGGCAAGAGCTCAAGAGCTCATAGGCTAATCTCACAGTAGCCCATTTCTTCTAAGTCAAAACTCTCAAAGCTTTCAAAACCATCCAAAAATTCTGTACCAGCAGAAGTCCAAGTTTAAATACACAAACCTATTGAAAATATTGTGCACTCAAATTATGACAATAACAAACTTGTTTATTGCCACATTCCCAAAACCCAATATTAGTCCTAACTAATTCATCACCTTAGTTTCATCATGTATGTTGGCTAATATTTATAATAGGCAAGCTCTACATGTTCCAATGAAAAATATGTCCACCCGATTTTTTTAATCTAAGTTCCCTGGTAACATTTGAAAAGTAAGAGTAGTTTGGGGTGTCTTTTGTCTTGGTTATGGCCTTAAAATCAATTCTAAATTTCATCTAATCAGATATGCACACATACATACACACACAGCTAAATATCAGTATGTAGCTTGTGAACCTATTCAAGAAACCTTCCTTGACAATTCTTTAAGAGTCTATTTTTTTACAGACTCATATAAAGAGAACAGAATATAGTCTACTTTTAGTCTATACTTAGAATAGAATATACATTATGAGTGGTTATTGTTTATGGTACTTGTTTGTTCTTTATCTTTTAAGAATTTCCTAGAATAATGTTAACATCATATACAAGATCATTTTAGGGGTCTATTTTTAATACTTTTTGGACATCTCATACTAATTTCAAAAAAAATTATGACTCACAATTTTGTGATATTATATTTACTGCATGGTTATGTGACATTGGACCTATACTATCTCCAAGTTATATCTGCTTTTCTAACTTATAAAGTTTCCTTGAATGACCACAAAGCTATTAAACATTTGTGAACTCTATGACTAAGCTTCTCTGAGCATGTTTATCAACTGTGGAATAATTTTTGACTAGAGTCCTTTGAAATATAGCCCCATTGTATGACTATGATGAACCTAGAAATCACTGTGTAGATCAGGCTATCTTCGAACTTCAATTAGCATTTCTGTTTCTGTTTCTCCAATGCTGGAATTTCAAGCATGTACCACCACATCTTTGCTTTATGAATATATTAATTATATTCATGTGTATCTGTTTAAACACCCTTTTTAAAATTATATTTTGCTGATTTTTAATTAATCTCACATGAAGCTTATTGTGCTATATGCATCAACTGAATAAAAATATATAGCATACCATTTTTCTAATAAAAATGCTCATTCACAGGCTTATATGAATAAATATAAATATCATTGTATGATCTTCTAATGATGGACACTGAAGACAGTTTTGTAGTTTGAGTATAACAATGCCATGATAAATAAGTGGCTAGGTTTCTTTTTTTTTTTTTAATTTT
>NC_045030.1:114334850-114336068 GCF_008632895.1 Mastomys coucha
CCCTCAGCTCCATTGGTCTTTTCTTTAATTCCTTCACTGGGGACCCTGCACTCAGTTCGATGGATGGCAGGTTTCTTTTTTGTATGCTGAGGTAGATTCATGGGAGTTCAACAACTTTACTTATCAGGTAATAAAAGCAAATCAAAACTATAGCAACAATCAATCATTATTGATATAGTTTAACTGCACTTTCTTAATGGATACGACCATTAAGAAAACAAAATCACAAATACAAATGACAAACAAAAGAAACATCAGAAACGATAACAAAAAGTAGACTTCAACAGAGTGTAGAAATTAGACAATTTATAGTAACTCCTAAGCATAATGTTGTACTGATTTTGAGACTACATAAGAGGTCTGTATTGTCTTTTATGAGAAATAAAAGTATTTTGGGGCATAAAGAATTATATTTTATTATTAAAAAAGATTATAAAGTTGAAACTTATGATCATTATTTTAATTTAAATAAGCAAGATATAAAAAGGGTACATATCATTAGAATCTACACTTAAAATTAAACTTGATTTGAAAGTAGTAGGACTATTTGAGAATAGGATTTGAAAGTAGCAAGACTATTTGAGAACAGGAAAGTAAAGGGAGGCTTAAAAGAGTAAATAGAGAAAAAAAGAAGAAAATAAGAAGATAAATATGCTACAAATACATTTTTGCCCATTTATGAAAATTTCATAATTAAACACATTATTTTGTACAATTGCAAACAACATTATATTTAAGAGCATAAATAGTCCAAATTTCAATGGTTTATTAAATTATATATCAATATATTTAAAACTCCACAACATATACTTTTCACTATCAAGAATATATTTCTGAAAATTTAATGATAAAACAGCTTTAATAGTCATACTAATAAGCACTAAAGCCTTTTTATTAAAAATGAAACGCTTTTTTTGAAGATGTTTACATGATTCTAGTGATTGTCACTTTATTTTCGTGATTGCTATTATCATACCTAGAGAAAAACATCGTGATAGAGCAATTACATATAGTTTTTAATGTATTTTACTGATACTTATGTAGCTCTTGATAAACAAGGTCTGTTATATGCTCTTTCGAATTACTTTATGTCATTAGACTGTAAAGCAACTATTCCATAAAGCTGTTGTTGCTGAGTTTCATTAGCAAATAAGGAGATATACATTCGAAAACAGAATAGGATAGGAAGGCAGTCCACAATCCATAATGGAGTCTTTT
>NC_045030.1:114340493-114350763 GCF_008632895.1 Mastomys coucha
TAAGATTACACTGACTGTTTAAACATTGAAATATATTTTTACTTAAGCCAATGCTCACATTTATCCCAGTATGAAAACCACTACTAAGAAATCTGGGATGTTGCTTTTATTTATTATTATAATTATAACTATTATTATTATTATTTAATATTTTTCAATAGTCAAGGCATTATCCCTCTCCCTGTCTGCTCTCAGAATATTCCCCATCCCACACCTCTTCCCCCTGTCTCCAAGATGTCCCCACTCCCCACCCCCACCTCATCAGACCTCTCCACTCCCTGGGGCCTCAAGTATCTAGAGGGCTAGGTGCATCTTCTCTCACTGAGGCCAGATCAGGCAGTACTCTATTTTATATATGTCAGGGGCTTCATATCACCTGGTATATGCTGCCTGGTTGGCGGCTCAGTGTCTGAGAGATTTCACGGGTCCAGGTTAGTTGAGACTGCTGGTCCTCGTACAAGGTCCCCCTCCTCAGCTTTTACCAGCCTTTCCCTAACTCTGACTTCTGTCCATGGGTTAGGTATAAGTGTCTGCCCTTGTTGGACCTCTCAGAGGGCAGCTCCTGTCTGTAAGCACACCATAGCATCAGTAATAATTTCAGGTCTTGGAGCCTCCTCTTGAGCTGGATCTCAATTTGGGTCTGTCACTGAACCTCCTTTCCCTCAGTTTCTTCTCCATTTTCATCCCTGTAGTTCTTTCAGACAGGAACAATTCTTGGTCAGAGTTTTGAGTGTGGGTTGGCATCTCCATCCTTCCACTTGATGCCGTCTTTCTACTGGAGGTAGCCTCTACATGTTCTCTCTCCCCACTGTTTGACTGATCATCTCTCATCTCCCAGGTCTCTGGTACATTCTAGAGGGTCCCTCCCACCTTCTACCTCTCAAGATTAGCTATATCCATTCTTTCTGTTGGCCCTCAAGACTGTACTCCTGTTCCTCTCCCAATATCTGATTATGTTCTCCTTCCCCCTGTCCCTCTCCTACCCAGGTCCCTCCCTCTCTGTCCCCCATGATTGTTTTCTTCTCTCTCCAAAGTGGGATTGAGACATCCTCTCTTAGGCCATTCAAGTTGTTAGTCTTCTTTATTTCTGTGGATGGTATCCTAGGTATTTTGTACATTTTTGCTAATATCCACTTATTAGTGAGTACATACCATGTATGTCCTTTGGTGTCTGAGTTACCTCACTCATGATAATATTTTCTAGTTCTATCCATTTGCCTGCAAAACTTATGATGTTCTTAGTACCTGAGTAGTATTTCATTGTGTAAATGAACAACATTTTCTGCATTCATTCTTCAGTTGTGTGTCATCTGGGTTCTTTCCAGCTTCTAGTTATCACAAATAAGACCTCTACGAACATAGTGGAACACACATCCCGCTATCGTGGTAGATCATATTTTGGGTATATGCCCAAAAGTGTTACAGCTATTTCTTCAGTTAGAAAATTTCCAATTTTCTGAGTAACCTCCAACTTGATTTCCAGAGTGGGTACCAGTTTGCGATACCACCACCAGTGGAGAAATGTTCCTCTTTGCTCACGTCCTAACCAACATATGCTGTACCTGAGAGTTTTTTATCTTAACCATTCTGATTGATGTAAGGTGGAATCCCAGGGTCATTTTGATTTGCATTTCCCTGACAACTAAGGACTTTGAACATTTCTCTAAGTGCTTTGTGTCCGTTTGAAATTCCTCTATTGTGAATCCTCTCTTTAGGTTATACATCATTTTATGATTGGGTTGTTTTTATTTATATTTATTTTTTTTTTTGGAGGTTAGCTTGACCTTTAAAAATTGATAATAAGTGAGGGAATGTTTGATTCTTTCATTCCACATAACAGGCATCAACCTCGGAAATATTTGGCATAGTCTTGGTCAATAGAAAAAGGATTATATTCTGAATATACCAAATAGATGATATCATGCATCATTAACTTTTTATTCACTTGATTAAATAAATGTTCATTAAGTGTCTGTCATATGTCATTATTACTATAATTTCCTGTGAATTGATGAATTGAATAAACAATGAGTTGCTAACAGTCAAGTGTGGTAAGTAAACATATAAAATGATAAATAATATTTCACAGTCAAAAATATAAGTAATTTTATGGTGCTATAGACATATGTCTAAACTGACATTGAGGTCTACCTGGAAAATTAGGGACAGCTATTCAAAGCTACAATTTTAAGTAGGTTTTAATCAGGTAAATATTGTCCCCAGAGCTTAGGAAGGGCAAAGGAAAAAAAAAAAAACCACATGCCATGGAAAGTCATTATGAAGAATCTTTTTTTTTTTCAAAACAGATGCTTACAGAGAGTTTTGTAAATATTTCAAAGGTTGAATTTCTATTAGGTTAATGAAGATTTTAATGTCTTCAATGATATAATGTTTTACTTTAAATATCTGACATAAAGCTTTAATATATACCAAAGTAAATAAAGATATTGTTATCCTGATATAGTTATAAAACAAAAATTTAACCAGAATAATTCCCATTACATTTATCCTATATATGGACACTACTGGTTACTTAATTTCCCATAATCACTGTGAGCTTGACATACACTAGATCTATAAAACTTATATTTATTAATCTCCTAGCTGTGCAATTCCAGAAAAATTTTACCTCAAATATGAGGTTTTGGAACCTCACATTTCAAGGTAAGAAAATAAGATAATGACATATCTGACATTAGAATATTTATTGAAGCTTAAAATTAGATAAACCATATGTAAGATTCCTGATCACAGTGGATAAATACGCAAAATAATATTGTCTTAATGAACAATTCTTTGACCATTTATAATATATCATGCATTATGATAATTTTACATAAATTTCCTTTTATGTCTCAGAAAAATTTAAGTTCAGCAAATGATACATGAACAAAATTGTTCACATCTAAAATTGTATTCAAACTGATGAAAAAGTAAGGGATATATTTTATTTTTCATTTCCATACTAATATATTTTATATTAGTTATCAAAATAAGAGGAACAAACTTACTTAGTACATTATAGTTTAGTAATTAAACTGCAAATTATGTATATAGAAGTGTTTAGGCAAATTTATTACATTCATTATAAATTCTTACACATTTAAAGTTAATTGTAGTAATCATGAAGTAAAATTTAAAATTTGCACAGAAACTGTGAGGTCCATCATACAGACACTAAAATCTTCTCATAATATAACTTCAGAAGTTAAATAAAAGTCAAAGGAGACAAGAAAAATTCCCATAAATATACTGGGAGAACAAATTTTTTATAATATATAAAACAGATTTAGGTTGAGCTATTGGCAGTCAAAAAAAACAGATATGGAAAATTATGTAACATTATTAAACATTTTATGATGAATAAAAATTTCTTGAACAGGTAAAAATTATTATCCAATGTAGATTTAAAAAAATCTCAAGAAAGGTAAAACTTTTCTCCCTAATTATATTCTGATATATACCATTTCAAGAAGTTCACTATTTTCTATTGCATTGCTTTGTGCTGCTTGAGTTTGAACCTAGGCCTTCTATGTGTTGGATGCATGCTGTAACACTAACTAACCATTTATATTTAATATATTATTATACCCATTTAAACAACATAGTCTATAAAATAATATATTCTTTGTTTATAATATGTGAGGTTTAGAGAATGCTATACTTTTTCTGAGCTATTTGTAGTTGAATAGTGTAATGTTGACACTAGTTCAATTAAAGTCTATAGATTGAATTAAGACTGTTATAATTGGTGTTCACAACTTAATTAAAGGAGCTCCTCTGAAACTATAGGTTTCATAGAAGTTTGAATCATTTCTAATACAATTGAGGTATTTACTTTATCATTTACAAAGAGACTTTGTCACCTTACTTTCTACCTTTTTAGGAAGTGCAAAAAAATAGGCATTCACTTGTTCCTCATTGTAAACTTCCTAGTTCAACACCTGGATCCTAAAGCTCTTTAAATCTCCACAGGAAACTTGGAACATCTTAATGACAAAAGCACTCTCAGTTCTTACTCAAAAGCCCCTTGCTAGTGACTATAGTCAGTCAGTAATAGATCACATCTAATAATCCCAAACTGTATAAAAGTATTCTTTAAGGAGAAATCAGCACAGGAGCCAACCATGAGAATGACTTTAATGCCAAGGCTCACATCAGAAGCACACAATAATGAAAGTGCTCGATTTTTTCAAGCACATTAGAGAATTCTTTATGGCTTTTCAAACATTGTCATTCAAGTTTCACAATCCAAATTGTTAGAAAAGTTAAGGTGCTTCATCAAATATCCTGTGCTCTCAGGGGTGTTGCTTCTCTTACCTTCTTTTGTAATACCATAACATAGATATTATCTGGCAATAGTAGTTAAATAATAAGAATTTATCACAGAATATGACACTTACATTAAGAAACTGAGAACTTCAGTAAAATGTGTAAGTGTAACTTGATTGTTGTATAACTGAAAAATAAAACATGAAACTAAATAAAAAACTTAATTGTGAATAAGACACTAATCAGTAAAACTACTTTTAATTATCCATGTCCCAATACATGTGTACTGCTGCCCTGACCTTCAGGACTTAAACAACAGGGTTCTTGAGAGGAGGGAACTGCAATGACAAATTTGAGAACAGGAGACACCAAGGAAGGAGACAAGACAAAATATTCTGATAAAGTCTCAATTTACTCTAGGGAAAGGCACTATTTAAAACTCCACACTGTGAAAGTATTTGCCCAGGTGCACTAGCCAAACCCACATTATTGTCTGGTTACACATTAGCATAACTGGAATGTCCACATCAGAAAATATCCGGAAAGGAGTGTCCTCATTGTGAAAAGTCTGGAAAGGAATGTACATTGTGAAGTGTCCAGAAAGCCCTCTATCATAAAATATCCTGAGTCAATTGCAGGATGGAAGCAAGGTAGTGGAAGAGACAAACTTGTTAGTTTATAGATGATGGCCCAGGGACAAGATGGAGACTGAGATGCCAGGGGCTTTGGGCCCCAACATATACCAACCTTCGTATATAACAAAAATAAAAGAGGAAACAAATCTTATATCAAGTGTAATCAATTTTAGATCTTATGTATATGTATTAGTATCTCTTTCAAAATGTGATACACTAAAAGCACACTAACATTTTTAATAAACTTCTGTAATCAACTTTTACTGACTCATGTTCTTAATATACAAGATTAGGGTGTGTCATGGATTCTTGATAGAGTGTTTTCTCTCAGTTAACTTTACCTTCTCTTATATTGTTCAGGACTCCTCATTTTAGAAAATGGCACTACCCATAATAGATTGAGGCCTCATATATTAATTAATACAAAAAATAGTTTCTCACACCTATGATTCTTGTCCAACATGATCTAGATAATACCTTATTAACACTCTTCCTAGGTTCTTATATCTTATATGTAATTGACAATTAAAACAATAATTTCTCCTTTTCTAATTTGACATAAAAAACATGCCACTTTAATCCATAATTTTGTCCCATTTCTTATATCTTCTGCTAATATTCTGATTTTAAAAAATAAAAAGTCTTCAAAAATTGAATACTTCAAAAAATTATCTTTTATAGTCCTTGTCTCTTACCTTGTGGTCACTTAAAAAGTTATGTAGAATAAACAAACTGTGGACTGTTTAAGCATACATATTGACAGTATCCAACTAATACAGCTCACAGCCATCCATTGGACTGAGTACAAGGTCCCCAATGAAGGAGCCAGAGAAAGGACCCAAGGAGCTGAAGGGCTTGCAGCCCCTTAGGATGAACAACAATATGAACTAACTAGTACCCTCAGAGCTCCAAGGGACTAAACCACCAACCAAAGAGTACACATGGTGGGACTCATGGCTCCAGCTGCATATGTAGCAGAGGATGGCCAAGTCAGTCATCAATGAATGGGAGGAGAGGCCCTTGGCCCTTTGATATGCCCTAGTGTAGGTGAATGCCAGGACCAGTAAGCAGGAGAGGCTAGGGTGGTAAGCAGTGGGAGGGTGGAGGGAATAGTGGTGTGGCTTTGTTTTTGGTTTTGTTTTTGTTTAGTTTAGTTTATTTTTGGAGGGGAACCTGAGAAAGGAAATATTGTATGACATATAAATAAAGAAAACATCTAATAAAAAAAAGAGTACATACTGATGAGGTTAAACAAATTCAATAGTGTAAAACTTTTCCATCACAACCTGAAGTAAAACCTATTATTGATTTTGAAATACCAGTCTTTTAAGCAGAATAGACTAGAACTTTATGAATAAATGACTAATTCTAGAACAAGACAAATAAAATACAAGATGACCCTGATATATAGAAAGTATTACTGGATAAATATATATTACACTAAAAGGATGTAGTATCTTCATTAATATGGTTTGAGTGTATAATTATGGTTGTAAACAAAGGCCATGACAGTGGCCTATGTTGTTTTTAGAGATATCTCAGGCTTCAATTCATTTCAATTGCTGTTCACTAATGCTTGCTGCTTCTATTCAAACTCCTTAAAAATATATATCTTGGGGATGAACTACTACAGTGGAAACTACAATGAATCTCCAAGGGTGACTCTAGCAATGACTCTTAGTAATGGGGTTTTCAGAGCCTGTTCTGATCATCTCCTCTTTCCAGGCAATAATTCCAGTGGAACAATTGGGACACCAATACAGCCATATAACATTCAACCTATACTTTATCCTGCTTAGAAGATGTGCTAGGCTTTTTAAAGATGGTACAAAAATTGCACAAGTGACCAACAGACCCAAACTGAGACCCATGCCATAAGTGGAAGCCCATCTCTGACACTGCCTGAAGGGCCAGGACTGCTAGTCTGGATACCCCAGAGAACAGAGATAGAATCAAACATGAATAGCAATAAGTAAATACATAAATAAATAAACACACAAATAAATAAGCATAAATAAACAAATGAAATAATGACTAATGATATCGTGCCATACTTATCGATTGGTGTCTATCACAACACTCATCAAAGAAGTTTCATCCAGCAACTGATGGAAACAGATGCAGAGACTCACAAACATTTGATTTAACTTGGGAAATCCTGTGGAAAAGGGAGAGGTAGGATAGTAGGAGCCAGTTGTTCAGGAAACCACAAGAAAATATATATAATTGACCATACAATATAGTCTATATATAATTGACTAACCTGGGCCTATAGGGGCTTACAGAGATTGAATTGTGAACTAGGGAGCTGTTATAAGACTGACCTAGACACGCTTCACATCTGCTATATTTATATATGTTCTTTAAGTGGGAGTCCTTGCAATGCTAATGCTGTTTTTGACTCTGTCAGATTATAGGACCCTTTTTATACTGGGTGGCCTTATCCAGCCTTAATAAGAAGGGAAGTGGCTAGTCTTAATAAAATGTGATAAACCATGTTTGTTTGATATCTGTAGGAGGCCTACACCTGTCTAAATATAAACAGAAGACTGGATTGGGGGTTTTATAGGAAAGGTAGAGTGAGGGTCTGGGAGAAGAGGAGGGAGGACAAGCTGTGGTCAGTATATAAAAAAATAATAACTGGCTTATTAATTGCTAGATTCACATAATCTTTTTCACACATAACTGATTTTGGTTAAACCCTCACCTATCTACTCCTTTTCTATATCTCTTTACCCACTTAAATTGTTAATCACAAACATTTCTCCACTCATTTCATATAATATGTATTCTTCTAGCTTCTCTAATTATATATTTTAAATATAGGTAGTTCTTTCTAGAATGAAATCCCTATGTGACAGACTGTGATAACCACCTCAAATGTTGAAAGTTTGTACCAGGTATATGTCGCCATGCTCAAGATATTTGAAATTATTTAAATGTTAGAATTTATCTGTTCTATTCTAGAAAACATATGAGTAATAACCATTTAGTTCAAATTATAAATACATGTGAATTATATAGGCAATTGCTTTCCATACTGTCTCATTAGAGACTGCAATTCCAATCTGATCAAGTTTTAGAAGTGGGATTGGTGACATAATTTGATTCTATCAAGATCATCAGAAGGAAGAATTGCAGTTGGAAATGCACAAACTCTAACCACAAATTAAAAGTAAAAACAAAAATTCTAAATTCAGTAAAATATTAAAATTGTGTTAATTTAATTCTATTCCATTCTTTCTTCAAGATATTAAATAACATTCTGGTTTCTGTTTTTGCTTTAGAATAATAAGTATTTTCTTTACCAAGGTAGATTTGTTGAAAGGATATTTGATATGATGAGAGAATATGAATTGAGGAAGAAATACATATTTTACAAATATAAATGAAAGCTATTATGTTACCAGCATTGAGGAATGGATAGAACATGAAGTTAAAAGGGATACTACATCCTTCACAATAGTCACAAATAATATAAAATATCTTGGTATGACTCTAAGCAAGTGAAAGATATGTATGGCAAGAATTTCAAGTCTGAAGAAAGAAGTCAAAGAAGATCACAGGAGATGAAAAGATCACCCATGCTCATGGATTGGCAGGATTAATATAGTAAAAATGGCCATCTTGCTAAAAGGAATCTATAGATTCAATGCAATCCCCATCAAAATTCCAACTCAATTCTTCATAGAATTAGAAAGATCAATTTGAAAATTCATTTGGAATAACAACAACAAAAAAAAAAACAGGATAGCGAAAACTATTCTCAACAATAAAAGAACTGTGGAAATCACCATCACTGACCTCAAGCTGTACTACAGAGAAAGAATAATAAAAACTGCATGGTACAGAGACAGGAACACAGATCAATAGAATAGAATTGAAGACCCAGAAATGAACCAACACACCCAGGATCACTTGATCTTTGACAAAAGAGCTAAAATTATTCGGTAGAAAAAAGACAGCATTTTCAACAAATGGTGCTGATACAAATGGAGGTCAGCATATAGAAAAATGCAAAATGATCCATTCTTATCTCATTTTACAAAGATCAAACCCAACTAGATAAAGGACCTCCACATAAAACCAAATACACTGAAACTAATAGAAGATAAAGTGGGAAGAGCCTTGAACACATCTATACAGGGGGAAATTTCCTGTACAGAACACCAATGGCTTATGCTCTAAGATCAAAAATAGACAAATGGGACCTCATAACATTGCAAATCTTCTGTAAATGAAAGTTCACTGTACATAGGACAAAATGGCAGCCAAGAGTTTGGGAGAAGATTTTTACCAATCCTATATTTGATAGAAGGCTAATATCAAATATATACAAAGAACTCAAGAAGTTAGGCTCCACAGAACCAAATAACGCTATTAACATGGAGTACAGAGCCAAAGAATTCTCAACTGAGAAATATCTAATGGCTGAGAAGCACCTAAAGAAATGTTCAACATCCTTAGTCACCAAGGAAAAGTTTTGGTTTGGAAAACCAAAACAACCATGAGATTTCACCTCACGCCAGTCAGAATGGCTAAGATCAAAATCTCAGGTGACAGCAGATGCTGGTGGTGATGTGAAAAAAGAGGATCACTCCTCCATTGTTGGTGGGGTTACAAGCTGGTACTCTGGAAATCAGTCTGGCTGTCCCACAGAAAATTGGACATAGTAGTACCTGAGAACTAAGCAATACCACTCCTGGGCATATACCCAAAAGATGCTCAAACATATATCAAAGACACATGTTCCTTTATGTTCATAGGAGCTTTATTTATGATAGCAAGAAGCTGGAAACAACCGAAATGTCCCTCAACAGAGGAATGGATACAGAAAATATGGTACATTTACACAATGGAGTACTACTCAGCTATTAAAAAATGAATTCATGAATTTCTTTTTTTTTTCATAAGAGGCTGTCAGATTTTATTATTGATGGTTGTGAGCTGCTGGGATTTGAACTCAGGACCTTCTGAAGGGCAGTCAGTGCTCTTAGCCACTGAGCCATCTCTCCAGTGAATTCATGAATTTCATAGGCAAAATGAATGGAACTAGAAAATAACATCCTGAGTGAGGTAACCCAGTCACAAAAGAACTCACGTGGTATGCACTCATTGATAATGGATTTTAGCTCAAAAGCGGGGAATACCCAAAATACAATTCACAGACCATATGAAGCTCAATAAAAAGGAAAACCAAAGTGTGGATGCTTCAGTCCTTCTTAGAAGGGGGAACAAAATACTCACAGGAGGTAGAGAGTGGGATGGACTTTGGGGGAAATAGAGGAGGGGGAGGAAAAAGGTGGCAAGATCAGGTAGAGGATGAGAGGGGATGATATAGAGAAATTCAGGAATTTAAACAG
>NC_045030.1:114351296-114355215 GCF_008632895.1 Mastomys coucha
GTCCATGGCTACAGTTGTATATGCAGTAGAGGCAAACCTTATCTGGCATCAGTGGGAGGAGAGGTCCTTGGTCCTGTGAAGGCTTGATATTCCAGTGTAGGAGAATGCAAGGGTGGTGAGGTAGTTCTGGATGTGTAGGTAGGGTATCACTTTCATAGAAGGAGAGGGAGGATGGGATATATGTTTTGTGGAGGGGACACCTGAAAGAGCTAATATTTGAAATATAAATAAATATAATATCCAATAAATATATAAAAAAGAACCTTTTAAATGATTACTAAATAATTTTAAAATAAAAAGTAGTACTAGTAAGACATGTAACATTCATAGAACTTGAAAAAAATTGGATTACAAGAATAAAATTATAACTATGTTCACTAATGAATCATTATGACAATTGGTGTTAACATTATAGATGCTGCTTTATGACAGAACAAAAGAACTACAAAGCATCTGTCCTTCCTGCAGGAAAAAGTAGTACAGCAAAGTTAAGAACAATGACAATTAGAAGTAAAGCAATCAGTTCCCTGTATGCAAAGGTTTAATTGCTGTGAATAGATAAACAAAGTGACATTACACAGATTCTAAGAGGTCACTAGGTTAGTTTGTGTCAGCATTTGTGGTTATTGTGCTGCTGGTCAAATTGATACACTGTCTGAAGTTTCTTGTATTCCTATAATTTTCCAGCTACCCATACTAGTGATGTGTTTTTATAGCATAATCCCTCAAGTTTATTATTAATAATTTATTTATTTTCCTGTTTCACACACTGTAAACCATGCTAATGATTAAATAAATAAGACTTTAGTTTTGAAATGTTATAGATTACAGAATATCAGATACTTTTAAAATATCATGTGTGCTTGAAAACAAATTGATATTCTCATGTTCACATACCATTTATGAAGACCCACTTGTATTTAAAATACATAGAAAATAGAGAAAACTTGTCAGGTAAAAGGAGAAAGAGAAATTCTGAAATCAGAGCTTGGGAAGTATCATTCCTTAAAATTTGTTAACCCAATATGAATTTTAGAGATTTAAGGATGTAGTTCATTGAAGTGATACATTCTTAGCATTGCACATTCATCCTTGACAAAGTATAAATAAAGATCTTTTTGGATTATTTTCTCCAGATGTAATTAAAATTTAAATTAAAATACATCTTTTAGAATTTTAAAATATCTTCTTACTGAGAGATCAATTATGTTCACATTCTTCTTCTAAAGGCTAAGAAAAATTTACCCCTTACAACGATTTTATTTGAGGGAAGAATTTCATATTAAATAACAATGAAAAAAAGTACAATAATGAAAAAAAAACCTGGAAAATAAAGTTTAAGAATCTCAGATCTAGTTCAATAATCACCCTTATTTTTATGCATGAAGCAAATGATGTTCATTGAGGTTAAGTGACTCAGAATCACAAGGCTAGTTTAATTTCAGAGAGAATATTAGGATTCACAGGGCATACATTTTTCCATTAGCCCACAGTTCTGCTCAGATTAAAGACTTCTAAAGGTAGAGACCCTTATACAAATTTAATTAATTTAATATAAACAAACGCATTTATTTCATTGAAGTGTAATTAGAATTTTCTTTAAAATTTTTACTACATAAAAAGAATAATTTCCTGAGAATTCACAGAGTATTTTTCTATCATAGATATTAAAATATGAAAATAAGCTTCTATTATTTTTATTACTATCATAAAAATTGTGAGGTAAAAAGTGTTCATTTGTCCTAGGATGTATTTCTTAGATGATTTAATGAATCTCTTTAGATATTATCTAAGATTGACTTGAATGAATGAATGAATACTCAGTAAGAATGATGCTTTCATTTCATATGCATACTAGACACTTTATTTACAGTCATATTCATATTCATTGAAAGTATGATTTAAGTTACTTAAGATAGATGAGTTCAGTTAATATGATATAAATAAAGCCATAATAGACATTATCTACTCACTTTAATTGATAAATATACATCATTGACTTGGAAATTAGTTTATAATAAAAATATAATGTAATATGTCATGTGTCTTCTAATAGAAGAGGTTTTAAGGTACTCATATTTCATAACAGAATTTGCTAAATTGACCTAAATATCTCATGGAATGAGCTAAATTTTCATATAAAAATAATACATCTCTTTATTTTCCTACTAGGAATATTCCAAATTACTATCATGGATATATTTTTCCTAAGATATAAAAAATTTAACACCTACTTTAATGCCAATGAAGTACTAAACAATAAATGTACTTAATTAGTTTTAACTGTGTATTGGGCTCATAAATTCAAATAAACCACTAAAATCCCATCACTAACCTCATTTATTAAATAAATTTAACTACATTTTATTTATAAATTTATTAAATAATTTGCCTTTTATTCTTTATTTCTCATATTTTATTATACTGTTATTAGTGATAAATGAACAACTTCTTTAGAATTGTTTTCCAATATTTTAAAATTAAAAATACATGGTTTAATAAATGAATTATTTATATTTTATTTCTTAAATTTATTCATAATATATTTCATGTAAATAAATAAATAGCACTTTAGAAGTACTTCTTAATATTTTTAATTCAAATTCCTAAAATTAAAATACACAGAGAATGTTTTATTCCAAATTACAAAGATACATACACATACAAATACACTTGCATACTCAAAAACTTTCGGTAGTATATATGTCAATACAAACTACCAAAATATAAATTAAAAAAAAAAAAGCAAAATAAACTTGGTTGAAAGTTATGGGAAAAAATAGACAGTTAACAACTCGTGTATCTTGAAAGAAAATCAAAATGTGTAATCTCATGTAAATACAAAAGAACTACCTAAAATTACACAGAAAAGTGTCAAAAATCCAATGAGGCAACAATTGAGTTTGTATCTTTTTAATATATTCACAATTGTTAAAAGTAGTAAAATCAAAGTGGATTGCAATAGTTGGGTTTCTCCTACTTCTGTATATACTAGGAATACTCTCAATGTTTTGAAAGAATTAGAGTTTGGTAAATTATTTGTTTTTTTGTTTTTCAAGACAGGGTTTCTCTGCATAGCCCTGGCTGTCCTGAAACTCATTCTATAGACCAGTCTGGTCTTAAACTGGCAAATCTACCTGCCTCTGCCTCCAAAATCCTAGGATTAAAGGTGTGCACCTATTGTAGTACTTACTTGAGAAATAAATGATATTACTGTTTAGATTATAAACCTCTGACCCTTTATGTGTACCTTGTCCTCTCTAGTCAATCTGGAAATAGTTGTGTTTCAAACAGATCTGAAATAACAGCCGGAATACAGACACTACAAGAACACAAATTCCAGCCCTGGCTACTATATCCAACAAAACTCTCAATTACCATAGATGAAAAAAACCAAGATATTCCATGACAAAACAAAATTTACACAGTATCTTTCCACAAATCCCTCCCTACAAAGAATAATGGATGGAAAACATCAACATAAGGAGCAAAACTACACCCAAAATATTACCAACATATCCTAATGAATCCTAATGAAATCCAAAAATATGAGGAATTAGAAGTTTGTTGATTGTCATCCAATAGGCAATTAGAGAAACAGGTCCAATATTGTACAATCTATATACACTTTCAGCTTGTTTGTGACAGTGTTTTGCTGTGTACAACATAAGGGTCTTGAAATCTTGCTTCTCCTATCTCAGCCTCTCTATTAGTAGTATTGTTTATTTCATGTTTTTACACTATACTATGGTTTTCAGAACAGCTTATATATTTCAAAAGTATTTATATACCCAAGGGAAACAGACAATTAACTTGGGAGGTGGCTTGTAGGAAAGAGACAATTAACTTGAGAGGTGGCTTGTAAGAAAGAGAACAACAAAGAGTGAGACTGAATGCTTTGCTTGACATTTGTAACTCT
>NC_045030.1:114356876-114358083 GCF_008632895.1 Mastomys coucha
ATAACTTTTATAATACATATTTTTATTGTTATAATATTTTATAAATTTTAAGGAATATGACAAAAAAAAGATATTATAAGTATTGAAGGGGAGGTCTCTGGGGGGAGCAGTGGTACAAAAGTGAAACAAGAATGAGATTCAATTCTATTTAATTAAAATATGTTTTTAAATGTTAAAAAAAAACTTACAATTCTGAGGAAAGTAATTGAAGCTCTATTTTCTCTATCAATAAATACTTAGAACACACACACAAAAAGATTGTTAAATTAATTGTTGTTTTATATCAAACAACTTTTATAATACTCATTTTTATTATAATATTTTATAAATTAAGGAATATGACAAAAAAGATATTGTAGGTATTGAAGGGGATCTCTGGGAGAAGTTGGGGTACAAAAGGGAAACAAGAATGTGATTTAAGTCTATTTACTTAAAATATGTTTTTAAATGTTAACAAATTCAGATAAATTGAAATCATGTAACTTTTGTCATCATAATTCAATAAAAGTTTAAAAAAAAATAACAGCTTGAAGTGGATATTGTTCATAAATAGTGATGTTTCTTGCTAGTTAAAATATACTGGGAAATGGCTGGAATATTGACGTTTACTATTGGTTTATTGTGTCAGTTGTCAGTTCAGTTATTAGCAGTCAACCTTCAAAGTCCTTTATATTCATTTTTTTCAATTATTTACATTTGTTGGTACACATAATTTTGGTTTTACTATATCTGGTTGAAATAATTGATATTCCCAGATTTTCTAACAGGATATGGTACATCAGAAGAGTAATAGACAATTTAATTATCATATTTGGAATGCGTTATCTGCTATCTCAAAAAACAATGAGAGCACTCATATCAATTATAGTACTAGATCAACAATGAAAAGACTAAGTGACACTTGATTGATGACCTTATGAAAGGGCATTTGATTTCCAATGCTCACTTGCTCTATCTATTTATCTATCTATCTATCTATCTATCTATCTATCTATCTATCTATCTATCTATCATCCATTACTTTATTAGATTCAGCAAGTGTAGTAGAAAAACATTTGCATTGTTATTTTTTTAATGTACTTTTTACATTTTGGGGTGGCTTTGTTTGTGAAAAATGATTTAGCTAGCCATGGTATGTGAACAATGGGCTCTGTAGTGGCTATTCCTGGTTGTCAACTTGACTATATCTGAAATGAACTACAATCCA
>NC_045030.1:114358094-114363644 GCF_008632895.1 Mastomys coucha
AATAAATTCCTTTACTACATAGAGACTACCATAAGTTCTGTGACTCTAGAGAACCCTGACTAAGACAGGCTCTATATAATTTCAGTTTCATAAAGGCAATTAGAGAATGAAGCAAGATTAACCATTTATCCCTTCTTTCTTCAATAGCATGGAAAATTTTTGTGATAGAAATTTATGTGCCCATTTATTCCAATAAAAATGTGTAGGTAATAGTGTATTTTATCATTGATAAGTCCTAAAATAATATCTGATCTAAATCTGACCTCCAGTTTTTAGGGGCAAGATTCAAATTCCATAATTATCTGAGTATAAATTATCAAAGGATATCATAAATATAAAGTCTACATAATTCTGAGACATGTCCCCAGAAAATATAGAAAACTATAGTGAGAAGGTTTATTTAAAATTATTATTGGTATAAGTCTGTGAAATGGTTTTGAATTAAGAGTAATTCAGTCTTACAATAAAGGTGAATTTCAATGAGGAGCCTTTCAATTAAACTGCCACATGCTGTGATATGCCAACTAGGCATTCCAAATGCCCACCTTACTTCTGATCCCATTGTTGCACACATTGTTTTGTATAATTAGAGTCCTAACCTCAACCAAGAATATAAGGAAGCTTTGTGGTAATGAGATTGATTTTCAGCAAATGTAGAAACTGTAAATTCAACCTTAACATGGTTGATAGTTAAGGACATATGAAGGTCTGTATAGATACCTATTGTATGCTATAATTCATAGCCATTGTTGAAGCAATGAAAGGTTTAATACTATCTATTTCCTATTAATTGCAAAATAAATATTACAAACAGAAAATTATCTGTGAGTTGTTTTAGAAATCCTCTATCTTTGGCCTTTTATATTTGTCCTGGATTCAGATGTCTCATCCACAGATAATAACTGCAAATGGCACCAAGATGGACCTAATAAGGAAAATTTGGGCTATATTTTATCTTACTCACTGCACAGCCTTAAGTGCATTGGCCCTTGTCAAAATTATGACAGATTCAGAATCAAAGGAATATATTCAGTACTTTTTGTTAAGCAGACTGTTCCAATAAATTGGACTGTTATATATAAATCTATAACCTAGATAGTATCATTGTCATTTTTCTTTGGTTAAACAAAGCAAGACTGCCCAACTACTGCTGATAAATATATAAAAGGAGTACATCTATAATTTTGTTCTGGATATCAAAATGAAGTCTTAAATTGATAGCATCTTTTATGAAAAAGTTCATGTCTGGGATGAGCATGGCTCCTCTTCATCAATATGTAGAACATATGATGTTAGTTTTGCCATCAATATTATATGCTTACTAAAGTTATATATTTAATTTCTTCCTCAGAAAATTTGTTACAAAGTACTAAATATTTTGCAATATATCTAAGCAATGAGGACATCATTGCCATATCTTAAAAATAATACTTCAAGTAAAAAGGAGCTGAGAATGGAGGATACCACATCCTTCCATAATTTGGTGTCAAGATTACACCTATTTTGGATTTACAATTTTTTTGTAATAGTTTGGAGATTAGTTTTCATTGTCTACTTGACATAATGTGGACTCAATGGCTAAGATTGTTTCAAGGAGGAACTATCTAGGTTAGATTGGACTTTGAGCATGTTTGCAAGGGATTTCCTTAATTAAGCAGCCTAGTAGGAAAATAATGAATTTGGGTGTCAGAGTTTCCTGAGCTATGTGCTAGATTGAAAGTAGAGGAGAGAAAGAGCTGAGCAGAGGGAAGCATAATACTGAGATAAAGGCCATTTCAACTATGGATGATTTTAGTTAAAAGATTAGATAACAGCCATGTGTTTCTCAAATCATATATACTTCCTTATCTAGAACCTTTTTAACCAAGCAACACCTTATTAACTTAAGAATTTTCTTATTTTTGAATGGATCTCTGAAAAACAGTTTAATCTGTCTTCTTATATCTAAAAGATCAAGAAAATGAAGGGAGTGTATTGATTCTGCTTCATGTGATAAGTAGTAAAGAAACAATTGTTCTGCACTGATGACAGAGATCCAGGAAATTAATGCTAAATTTGTGTGGTGGTAGCTACACTAGCATAGTTTCCATTGGAACTACTCCATGACATATAGATTGGTCTCAGCACAAAAATCTCCTTTGTGATCTGCAAATCTCTTGCTATAAAACCTAATCTTTGTATCATAGTAGAGTAGAAATCATTGAAGGCATAAGGCTATTGAATGATAAAGGTGCCAAAACACAACTATTTTGCCTAAAGAATCTGCATAACATCCAGTTATAACTTTGTCTTACTCAAGATATTCTGTGCAACTGTATATTAGTTGTATCATTCTAATTTTATGTAGGAAGGTATAAACCTCTTTCTAGCACCTCAAACATACATGCACACACACACACACACACATAATCACACACACAAAGTTAATACAACAAAATCAACTGTTTTTCTTCCTTTATATATATATTTTTTATTTGCATTCCAGCCATTGCCCTCACTTCTTGGTGTTCCCTCTGACAGTTCCTTATCCCATCATTATTAGATATAACACTTCAGATTTTACAAACTGGCATATTATGTAAAGATTTTCTTCTGTATCAGTTCTATCTATTTTTACTGACAATAGATTCTTCTTTCACATTTTTTTTTCTTTATCAGATGTACAATATATGTTCCAGTGAAATCACCTTGATCTGGTCTTGAGGTTCTTACCTTAAAGTTTGATCATGGATTAAATCTATTATTCATCATTTGTTTCTTCAGATTTTGTTTCTTTTTCTTTTAATTAATTAATTTAAGTTTTTGCTCATTAGCACATTCATTGAAGGCATAAGGCTATTGAATGATAAAGGTGCCAAAACACAATTATTTTGCCTAAAGAATCTGCATAACATCCAGTTATAACTTTCTCTTACTCAAGATATTCTGTGCAACAGAATTGAATTCAACTCCAAGAATTGAGTGCCAGGAATATCAAAACAGATATAATCAGCTTCAGTATTTGTAACATTTGATTTTCCAACAAGAACCTTACATAATGTAGGACTATATTTACGATTAGTAGCTAGATGAGAGAAAACTAGAGGGAAGGAAAACCTGGTCAGTCAGTAGACCTTTTGAATTTTGACAATGTTATACATAATTACAGAATTTACAATATTTCCATTCTACCCCTCTCTATCAACTACTTATATGCCCTTCAGTTTGATTCCCCACTCCTCAGATTTATTATTCCTTTAATTACCTTCACACATGCAAATTCATATGGTATACACATGTATGTGTGGGGGGACATATGCATATTAAAGTAAAACCTTCTCAGGCCATTTGGTATTGTTCCTTTATATGTACCTAGGCCCAAACTCTTGGGAAGAACATAGAATGGGAAAAAAATCTCTTTCTTTATGATTCTGACTTTATATGTTGTATACTTAAAAAATTCATCAATTTCTTCTAGTTTATCTGATTTCCCAATTTTGGTATTCTATCTAGACTCCACCCCCACAGTTACCTGGAAACAGCCAGGTATGCTCCACCCCACAGTTACCTGGCAACAGCCAGGTAGGTCTTGCCCACTATAAAAGGGGCTGTTTGCCCCCTCCTCTCTCTCTTACTCTTGCCTCTTGCTCTTGCCTCTTGCTCCCTTACCTTCCCCTCTCTCCCCATTCTGTTCACCACTCTCTCCACATGGTCATGGCCGGCCTCTATTTCTCTACTCTCTCCCGCTCTCTACCTTAATCTGTCTCTACTACCCTCTTAACTCCCCTCTCCACACCCTGAATAAACTCTATTCTATACTATACCTTCATGTGGCTGGTCCCTCATGGGGAAAGGATGCCTTGGCATGGGCCAGCCATGGCACCTCCTTCCCCTACACCTCACCACATTCCCATAAAACACACCTTAATATTTCTTTAACTTTTTATAATCACAATACCACACATGTAAATGTTCATAATTTTCAGGGTATTTTTTAAAAATTTTGTTTCTGAGACAGTGTGCTACTTTATAACAAGGTTTGACTAGAACTTACTATGTTAACTAAACTGGCCTTGAATTCATAGCAAATTGCCTGACTCAGCCACTTGAGTGTTGGGATTATAAAAGTAAGCTCCCATGACTGGCCAAATATTTCTTTTAATGACAATTTTTTTCTCTGGCACTAGTAATAATGTGTTTCTTTACATTTATGACTTTATTTAGTCCTTTAAAATATTCAATTTGAGATTTCTCTCAAAATACCTAATTCCTATTTTTGATTGTCTATTGCTGTTTGCTTTCTATTTTATTGATTTTCATTTGTAATTTGTATTATCTTCAAGTTTCTGATAGCGTTGACTTAGTAAGTCTGGTTCTTCTTTGTGTATAGCTAGTATATATTGAATACATATTGTTTTGAGAAAACTGTCACCACAAGGCAACAATTTTTTTTATACACTTAGGAAATTTTGCAGTTTTGTTTTTATTTTTCTCAGAATATTCTGAAAGAACTTTTAAAAATTTTCTTCCATTGAATTATCAAAAGTTTGTACATTCACATTTTCTAATTTCTCATTTTTTCTGTTTCTCTTTTCTTTAGTTTCAGTTAAACAGGTTCTGCTACTGGATTCTAGTTTCACATAAATATGTTCAAACAACAATTGAAATGATTTTATTCAATGTATTAATGAAAACGTTAACTTATAATTAAAATTAATGTAATTAGTAATTGCTAAAATTATTACATTTAGTAAATATATTAGCAAATATTTTGGAAATTTACATGCTGTATCTTCTAAAGAATGTTCTGAAAGTACCTGAGAAAATGTTAAATTCAATTTAAGTTCTTTTGTTCAGAATGTAGAAAAGTTCACTGTTTTTTGTTGTTATTCTCCTTAGTTATTCCATACATTTTTAATAGTGGTTAAAAGCTTCTCTTTTTTGTTGTTGTTGATTAAAGTAAACGTATATACAATTCATGTGCACTTCAACTGTCACCATGAAAAAAAATTTCACTTTTCTTGCTGGTATCCCTGAGTATGCTTTCTTCTTCAGAGTAAAGATGCAGAGATGATGAAGTTAATCCAGACCATCTCACTCTGCCTTAGGTTTTAATGACATTTCAATCTAGAAAAACGGTACCTTTTGTGTGAATGTTTGCATTTATAACACTTTCAGAGAATATAACAAATAAACAAGTAAGTGGAAACAGAGCTTGCCTATTAAGAGAGAGGGTCATCCTTTCAGTTAAATCTGAACAGTGTTTCTAATAATTAATAGTCCCAGATAAATGGTGCTAATGTAGAATATGATGAGGTGGGTAAGTGAGATGATGTATTTTTATCTAGCACAGCTTTGGAATTTGAACAAGGAGTTCACGTTTTGTCAAATATGCTGTCTATCTGCGCAGGAAGCTTGCAGAGAGAAAAACCACCTCTACCATGTCAGCTTCACAGCCTCTTTCAGAGGAGCCGGGTTCAGGGATATCTCACTATGGAGCACTCTGAAAATGCAGACTGCAGTCATGGTTCAGATTTTTTGTTTGTTTGTTTGTTTGTTTGTTTGTTTGTT
>NC_045030.1:114363654-114365451 GCF_008632895.1 Mastomys coucha
CCCACCTTCTCCTGCTTACTGACCATGGCATTCCCCTACACTGAAGCATAGAACCTTCAGAGGACCAAGGGCCTCTCCTTCCATTGATGACCAACTTGGCCATCCTCTGCTATATATATGCTGCTGGAGCCATTAGTCCCACCATGTGTATTCTTTGGTTGGTGGTTTAGTCACTGGGAGCTCTGAGGATACTAAGTAGTTCATATTGTTGTTCATCCTAAGGGGCTGCAAACCCTTCAGCTCCTTGGGTCCTTTCTCTAGTTCCTTCATTGGGGACCCTGTGCTCAGTCCAATGGATGGCTGTGAGCCTCTACTTCTGTATTAGTCAGGTACTGTCAGAGCCTCTCAGGAGACAGGTATATCAGACTCCTTTCTGCCAGCACTTGCTGTCATCCACAGTAGTGTCTATGTTTGGAGATTGAATATGGGAAGGATTCCAAGGTAGAGCAGTCTCTAGATTGTTCTTCCTTCAGTCTCTGCTCCATAGTTTATCCCTGCAACTCCTTCCATGGGTATTTTGTTCCCCCTTTTAAGAAGGAATGAAGTATCCACATTTTGGTCTTCCTTCTTAAGTTTCTTGTGGTTTGTGGATTGTACTTTGTGTATTCTGATCTTCTGGGCTAATATCCACTTATCATAGAGTGCATACCATGTGTGTGCTTTTGTGATTGGGTTACCTCACTCAGGATGATATTATCCAGATCCATTTATTTCCCTAAGAATTTCATGAATTCATTATTTTAATAGCTGAGTAGTACTTCATTGTGTAGATGTACCACATTTTATGTATCCATTCCTCTGTTGAAGGACACCTATGTTGTTTCCAGTTTCTGGCTATTATAAATAAGGCTACTATGAACATGGTGGATCTTATCTCCTTATTACATGTTGGAGCATCTTCTGGGTATATGCCCAGGAGTATAGCTGGCTCCTCTGGTAGTACTATGTCTAATTAGTGGGAGGAACCACCAATCTGATTTCCAGAGTGGTTGTACCAGCTTGCAATCCCACCAGCAATGAATGAGTGTTCCTTTTTCTCTACAACCTCTCCAGCATCTGCTGTCACCTAAGTATTTTATCCTAGCCATTCTGTCTGGTGTGAGGTGGAATCTCAGGGTTGTTTTGATTTCCATTTCCCTGATGACTAAGGATGTTGAACATTTCTTTAGGTGCTTCTCAGCATTCCATATTCCTCAGTTGAGAATTCTTTGTTTAGCTCTGTACCCATTTTTAATAGAGTTATTTGGTTCTCTGTAGTCTAACTTCTTGAGTTCTTTGTATACCTTGGATATTAACCCTCTATCAGATATAGGATTGGTAAAGTTCTTTTCCTAATTTGTTGGTTGCCATTTTGTCCTATTGACAGTGTCTTTTGCCTTACAGAAGCTTTGAAATTTTATGAGGTCCCATTTTTCTTTTTTGTTTTTTTGTTTTGGTTTGGTTTTTTTGGGGAGGAAGGTTTCAAGACAGGGTTTCTCTGTACAGCCCTGGCTGTCCTAGGACTCACTCTGTAGACCAGGCTGGACTCGAACTCAGAAATCCACCTGCCTCTGCCTCCCAAGTGCTGGGATTAAAGGCATGCACCACCACCACCTTGCGAGGTCCCATTTTTCAATTCTTGATCTTAGAGCATAAGCCATTGGTGTTCTGTTCAGGAAATTTTCCCGTGTGCCCTTGTGCTCGAGACTCTTCCCCACTTTCTTTTCTTTTTCTTTTTTCTTTTTTCTTTTCATGCAGTAGCCAACTTTATTTAGAGCAGCAGACAGTTTATGCTCTGAGGGTTCAGAAGGGTCACAT
>NC_045030.1:114366321-114378499 GCF_008632895.1 Mastomys coucha
CTTTATTGTTGAGAATAGTTTTGGCTATCCTGGGTTTTTTGTTATTCCAGATGAATTTGCAAATTGTTTTTTCTAAGTCTGTGAAGAATTGAATTGTTCTGAAATGTTCTGAAAGTACCTGATAGAATGTTAAATTCGATATAAGTTCTTTTGTTGAGAATGTAGAAAAGTTCACTGATTTTTGTTGTTATTCCCCCTAGTTATTCCATGTATTTTTAATAGAGGTTGAAAGCTTCTTATATTGCTGTGTTTCTGTTTTTTTGTTGTTGTTGTTTTGTTTTGTTTTTAGTGTTGCCAGTGTTTGCTTCATCTGTGGAAACAGGCAGCATAGGCAGAAACAAGGATCAGGCAAAACACTTAACCCACATCTCAGAAATACTAGACCTACCATCTAGCTCACATGTCCACAACATTCCCAAAACATCATCAACATATGATTTCAAACATATGAGATTGTGGAATGCATGTCACATTGAAACTATAATATCCATAATATACAAGTTTTAACAAGTATGATCATTAATTTTATGAGATCACTATGTTCTTATTTACAGAACTAAATAATATCACTAAAATAATTAAAAACAATTGATTATCATCAGAAATATCAGGAAATTAAGTATAACTTGAAAGCATAAATAAGTTCATTTTGACATGTTATATTTGTACAGTATTCAAAATAAATGTCACTTCCTACATTTATTAAGAAGTTAAGCAATATCATATAGTCACCACAGTATACATAAAAATCATTGCAAGATATGTAACAACAAGAAAAGTCTTAAAAAAATTAAAACATACAGAAGGAATTATTCAAGTGTGATCATATGCGTCTCCATCATGTCAATTTAGATGATCTAGGTTTTTGGCATCCTCTAGCCAATTTGGCTCTTACATTCTTTCTGCTTCCTCTTCTATGTGGTGCCTAAGTCATAACTGGGAAGGACTAAGTGGAGAAATTCCATTTATTTCTGAGTATTGTAAGGATCACAGTGTTTTAATGGGATATCCTAAACCTAATGATGAAAATATTATGTAAGCAGTGTAGAGTGGCTGGTAAGGTGGTTTCATATAAAATATATATTAGTGATTTGGAAATTACTTCAAATAAGATACTGAATTTAAAATTTAGAAATATAGTGATGATGAGACTCCTGAGGGTATCTAGTTATCCGAGAAAGTTGCTATATGAATCTTATTTGAGTAAATCCTGAAATATCAATAGAACCTACTTATTAAATGTGTGATCAGATACATAAATACATCAACATAGATGTTATGCTAAATTATCTGATCCTAGTACTTGAACATGAAGATATTTAGCCGGTAAATACTTTAATATTGATGCTGACATGAACATCTTGACACCCTGTGATGAGAAAGAAGCATTTTATCTCTTTTTATTTATCTCAAATTCTTGAAATATAAGCATGGTCATGATAAAACAACATATGGATTCAATATGGGGTCATTTCACAAAATATCTAATCAGTATTCTTCAAAATGTTCAAAACTCTGAAAAACAAGTAAGGAAAGAAAAAAAACTAAGAAACTAACATGGATCACACTAAACTAAGGAAAACAAAAAACTAAGTGTGGTACAGTATTCTGAAAGGATCTTAGAACAAAAAAAAAAAAACATAAGTTGAAGTGCTAGAGACATCTGAATAAAATCTGACATTTTGAGCACTAGCCCTGGACAACATTATGGCAGTTAGACAACTGTGTTTATGATATGTAAGATTCTAGCATTTTGGGTTAATGAGTACACAAAAATTACTGTAATATAATTTCAATGTATATATTTACATAAATTGTTATCATATATAACTGTGAAAAGACAAATAACAAAAGACGTAAAAATAGAAATATAAATAATTTTAAAATAAGCCATATCCTGTGTGTGGTAGTATACCATGGACATTTGTTTCTAATTCACAAAACCAAACATGAAAATTCAAGAGAATATTAAGGAGTTCATGCTACCTATGTCTTCAGCAGTTTGAAGATCTCTGCAATAGACTTCATGAGAATGGAAATCAGAGGTACAGACAGCTGAGAGAAGTTCAAGACAGGTAAAAATGAAAATTTTTTATTTGTTATCAGAGTTTTAATTTATGTTCCTTCTAATATGTAGTATGTTTCAAATCATTATTAAAACTGAAAGATTATTCAAAATATAGAAGTCTGCTTTCTTTAAACAAAGTTAAGAAAAGGATCATTTAGCACCAATTATAGAGATAATGTGAAAGAAACAGGGATAAAATGAGATTAAAAGTCACTAATCCAAAAGTCCAGAAAATTTGGCTTCAACATTTTCAGATATAAAAACAGAGAGATTCTATGCAAATTTAAAAAACACTGATCTATACTCTGAAATATAACTATAGCTTACTCCACTAAGTCCAAAATATTGCATACTGGTTAATAAACAAACAACATGCATTTATCACTCATCATTCCCAAAGGATAGACAATTTAAGAACAAGGTACCAAAGTGAAACAAGGTAAGGACTCATTCTGTTTCAAAGATGATTACTTCAGTCATATTTTATAAAAATACTTCAGTCATTTATGATATATCCAAAACACCAATACTATGATTACATTGAGGTAACAGTTTGCTTTTCCAAAAGTAAATTTGTTGTTTGTAATTACACACAAACACACACACACACACACACACACATATATATGTATATATATATATACATATATATATATATATTTCCTTTAATAAGACCCTTCCCATTATTTTCTCTTATTTCCTTTTCTCTTTGGTCAAATACTTTTTTCTTCTCAACATACAACTACCATATTATCACTTTGCTCCCCAAAGTACTTGTTTTTCTCTTACATAACATATGTTCACACCCTCTCCAAAGTCTCCAAATATTAACTAATTTTAACATCACCTCAAAAATATGAACTTCAGCCTTTCAGCTAAATATCACTTAAATCAAAAATGGGTAAAATTCAAAGTAGAATGTACTGTAAGACTAATACACTTACATTGTCACCTGTAAAATAAAACAAGTTATGCTTTCAAAATATACTGATTGATATAGTATAGTATAAATATCTCTACTCAAAGCAAAAAAAAATAAAAATAATGTGATAAGATAGTAGGTATTAGAAAAAGTTTTAAACTTCAGCACTGTTATACTCTAAACTTCTATCAGTATTAAATTTTAGGGTGAATTTTAGGTAGACCTTTATGATCTACCCTTTGAACATTTTCTGGGTAGAGTTGGGTCCTCAAGATTCCAGGTAATACTAATTCAAAGATTTTGATTAGTAATTACAGTATGAAAGTTTTTTACATTGTAATTGCTTTCTCTGTATTCTCAGCTGTTGTTTGCATATTAGTAACTCTAATAGAGTTTCAGGAACATCCACACTTGCCTGGCTTTGCTTGGTAAATTCCTATCAAGGGCACTCTACAATGATTTTACACCTTATCTCTTATACTCTATATAATCAATATAAAAGTCCTTATATGTGTACAGCCCAAATTTTATATTTAGTCCTTGTGGCAGGTTGTCTACAGCAGCCTAAATCACAGGAAAGCCAAATAAATATAGAGCTGAGTAGAAAAGTAACAGATTAAAACTATAGTAGTCAGAGCCACTTGCAAGGAGCACCCTTGAATCTTTCCTTTAGAACCATTATGTAGCTTGAGAAATACAAGATAAACGTGCTTCAGATAGGATCAGGTGAAGATTTTTCTGTCCATTTTAAAGATAGTTCATTATACCCATGTCTTCAGCAACCTAACATGGACAATTTTGTAGAAGCAGAGCTTACAATGCCATTTGTCAAATGGTAAAGGGATATAGATATGGGACATGATAGTCAAAGTATTCATATTTTTCTAAACACAATGTGAATAGTATCCAATGATGTTCTGTACAACTATAGTCCACAGCATTACACTACATATTTAGAAACTGGCTGAAATATAACTTACCTTACATGTCTGATCACAATATAAAAATTTGAATATTAGTCACTATAATAATAAATTAGAAGAGAGACAAATCTTTGGAAGTTACAAATAGGTTTATGGTATAGAATTTCAGAATGGAGTTAAGAATTCATACATATTCATGTTACATTAATTTTGTATGTGTTTTTGTAAACAAATACATGCTTAAAATAATATTTTATATTCCTATAAGACTAAAGGCAGTATGAAATTTATGTAGGAATTCTCTCAGGCTGTTAATGTCCTGGCCTATTGTGTACAATGCTGCAACTGCCCACAGAAATTATTTGACTTCCCACAATCCTTCAGGAGATAATACTAGTGTCCTGGGTACTAGCTCCTCACGTCATTCAAGCCTATGCTGAACTTGTAAAAGTTGATACAGATGCCTGAGCCTTTATGCTGCAAGATGTAGACCTTCTAGCTGATAGTATAGCAATTACAATGGAGCCAAAGATAAAAATAGTGATGATTGAACATAGTTGTGGAAATCCAAAAGTATTAAAAGATGGAGTGACTGTTGCAGAGTGAGTAGATACAAAGGATAAATATAAAAATATCAGGACAAAACTTACTCAAGATGTGAATAACACAAATGAAAAGGCTGGGGATGGCACCACCACTGCCACCCTTCAAAATTGCTTGGTTACCAAGGATGGTTTTGAGAAGACCCTCACAATTGCTAATCCAGTGGAAATCAGGAAAACAGAAGAAGTATTTTGTTGACTCTTGAATTTATAATTGCTAAACTTTAAAGAGAAATGTATTCTAAACCTGTTAAGCCCTGAAGAAAGTGCTTATGTTGTTACAGTTTCTGCCAGTGGAGAAAAATAAACAGAAAACAAACCAAAGCAAACCAAAACCAAAATCAAACAAAACCCTACCAAAGGAAACATCATTTCTACTGCAATGAAAAAGGCTTGGAGAATGGACATTATCACAGTGAAGGCTGATAAAAAGCCCTAGTAATAAATTAGAAATTATTGATTGCTTGAAGTTGATAGAGATTATGATTCTGTGCTCAGAGATTTTGTGAACATAGTGGAAAAGAGAATTATTGATGGAAGTTCATACGACCTGCTTTGCTGAATGTTACTCACAAAAGCTATAGTAATAGAAATCCCTAAAGAACAGAAGGATGTTGGAATGTTCCCAGTGAACAGGAGGATGTGAAGTGACTTATGGTAACTCCTAAAACAATGTTTTGTTCTTATCAATAAATGGTCACAGGAAGCACAAAGAAAGTTCCTCAGCAATAAATTGAGAGATATCACCTGAAGAAAAGACCTAACAGCTACTAGCTTCAGCTGACATATATGCAACATATATATGAGAGTATATAATGGCTTACTGGTATAATTGTCCATGTATATAAATTTATTTTGCATATTTGAATAAAGCCATTCATACATCCCTGATACTGGGTACAAGGGCCATATATCATTATACTGCTTTCAACTTTCTTCACTAAGGCATTTATCCTTTCCTGTTATAGTTAGGCTGTAGTGCTTCCATCACCAGTTGAGAAGTTTAAAAGTAGTTTTTATGGGAAGTATAAGAATAATTGTCTAAAATGTAGAGAACTATCTTTCTTTGAAATACTAGAACCTATTCCCCTGGCTGTGTATTACTTATCACTCTGGTTTATCACTGACATTTGTTTGCATCATAATAGCCACCATCTATCTGTATATTTATTGTATATTTATTAGTAATTACTTTTTTAAAAAATTATTTCTTGTTTTTGAGTTCTTTAGAGAATATAGAAGCCCACATTTACTCAATTTCACACAGTATTTCTTTAAGCTCATAGAAAATCTGATTTTTTCATTTATTTAAAGAGCATTTATTAATTGTACATGTGTAGTCATGGATGGACATGGGGCATCAAAGGAGGTCAGAGGACAACTTATAGGAGTTTTTTCCTCTCCTGCCACAGAAGTCCCAGGAAACAGTCACAAATTCCTTAATCCTCTGAGTCATTTTATTTTCCCTACCTTATTCTTCTGAGTGCTGGGATTCAGGGTCTGCACTACTACATCTTGCTTCACTTCTCTTTCTTCTCTACACTCTAAGATTCATATTTTGTGTGCTGGAGAAGTAATCTAGACAAACATTCTGCCAGTGAATCACAGCCAAAGTTAAATCTTGATATTATACTATTATACATTTGATCCACTCTGCTCTTTTCCTGAAGACCAACTGTTATATGCTTTCCTGTCCCTGCTCTTCAAGTAGGGAAAACAAACTCTAGTTGTGAAATCTATATATCCTTGCTACCTGCCTAATGACTATGTATCTACTGACCCTTGGGTTATCCTTTCCAGGTAGAGACCCAAGACTCCTACCACCAACATCTTCAATCCCTGTCTCCCACAAAATAGCCCATACCCACTTTCTATCTTCTTATTCCTAACTCCATTTACCAACAATGCATGATTAAGGGGCCACATATTCTGTTGCTTGGTGGCTTACCAGTAGCCTTTAGGGGTACCAAAGTTTGTATTTGTCAACTCTATTCACCTCAGTAACCTGAGGACCAAACTTCTTCCTCTCATCCAAACACCTGAAAATTTGTAGTGAGATTATTCTAGCTCTGTAAAAGTTCTGCTTCTAGGATGAGATACTTTACATAATCCTAGCTGAGCCAGCACCACTTTTTCTACCTTATTTGAGCACCAATGCTGATTTGCCACAGAATAAAAGGTCATTTAGCAGGTTGGTAACCTAACAAGCTAAGGTGACATAATAAACAGATATAAATATTCACTCCACAAAGAGACCAGATATAAATACCAAGAATTATTACAAATGACTTAACTACTGATGCTTATGTTCCATCATAAAAATGCAAGGAATGACAAAATAAAATACAGCAAAATTAATAAAGAAAAAAAACAGCCAAGACAGTATGTTTTCTCCCAAAATTAGTAGTGCTATAGTGATGTTCCCAGAGGAAAGCAGCCTAGATGACCTGCAGGACAAAGACTTCATAATAGTACTAAAAAATGCATTTAAAAATTCAAGAGGGTTCAAATAAATGCTAGAAAAAATGGAAAATTTAAAATGCAAAAATAGAATTTAATGCATATATAGGACTTGAGAAGAAATGTCAAAATAAAATACAACTGAAAATAAAAATTAAGTCAGTCAAAAAAGCTTAAAAGAAAGTTGTATTAGTAGATTGGATCAAGTAGAAGAGAAAGTATTGTGTCTTGCAGACAATACAAAGGAACTAGGTATCAGTCAAAAGAATGTTACACAAAAATACACCCAAACTTCAACAGTCATTGGAGACTTGCTTCTAGAATGCTTTTTAGAATTTTATAACTCAATATTGCTATAGAACTTTGGTTTCAATTCTTTATTTAATTTATTGTAACATGTTGAAGTTGGTATATTATTGTGGTCCTAACTATGGTTTCCAAAATAACTAAGAAAATATAGCATCTTTTATTATGAAAATACAACCAACAAATAATGCATTAAATATTTATGCAAGCCATCTGGGATATTATAAAAAGTCTGTGTATCATAAATATAAAAAGTAAAAGAAGCGAGGTTAAAAGTCACACAAAATATTTCCAATGAACTTTTAAAAGAATAATATAAGGAAAGAGATGCATACAGGACAAAAGGCACATAGAACACCAAATAGATAGGACCAGAAAAAAAACAACTCCCCATATCATATAACAGTCAAATTTGTCAATGTATAGTACAAAGGAAAAATTTTAAATGCTGAAAAATATAATGACCTTGTCATGTAAAAATGTAAGCATAATAGCTAATATTATATGGGCATTTTGAAAGCTAAAGTTCCTTAACCCAGTGTTCTCCAACTTATGAAAGACCACAGATGCCAGCCCTGACTACTTTACCAAGAAAAACTACCAATCAAAATTGAAGGAGAAAATCCATGATAAGAACATGTTTAAGGAAAATATGACCAATAAGTCAGTTCTACCAAGGATACCTATGGCTAAGGAGAAGATTAATCATGCCCCAGAAGGTCCAAGGGTAAAATGATCAATTTCAAATTATTTTCTAAAAAGAGGCCCAGGTAAGCATCATAAAAGCAACAAAATGACAAGATTTTATACAAATATTTCAACAATAATATAAATGCTTTATGTTTTCAAATAAAGATCTATAAACTAATACTAAAGTTGAAAAGAAATATAGTATTGATACTTACTGCCTCTAAGAAACGCCACATGATCAGTAAGAGACACTGCCCTAGGATAACAAGGTGAAAAAACAGTATTCTAAGTAATAGAAGTAAGAAACAAGAAGGTATAGCAATTTTTATAGATGTCAAAATAAACTACAAACCAAAAGGATACAAGAGATGAAGAGGGACTCTCTATGCTCATTAAGTTAAAATCCACAAATAAGGTATTCTTAATATATTCACTAAACACAAGGACAAACAATTTTGTAAATGAAATATTAAATCTGAATCCACATATTACAGTCTATTCAATTATACTGGTGACTTCAATATCCAACTTTTACCAATAGAAATTTTACCCAGAATATAAGCAAAAAACAAAACAACAACAACAACAAAAAAAACTAAACAAAGTAGATTTTGGAGTATGACATCATAAATCAAATGCGCCTAATAGATTTCTATAACATTCTATGTGATTCTCCATGAACACAAACTGCAAACTGAAAACTGAAATAACATCCTGTTTGACAACTGTGTATCAAAGCTGGGTATGAATAGTAACAGAAATTATACAAACTAAGAATCACATAACAAGCTTAGAGAAAACTGAATCAAGGAAGAAATCAAGAATAAATTTGAAGTTCTCTAGAATTTAATGAAAATGAAAACTCAACATTCCTAAACCTATGAGGTATAGTGAAGGCATGATAAAGAGAAATTACTACAACACTAAATGCTAAATTATTAACTTAATGCTACAAATGAAAACCTTTAAATTATGGATGAATAACACCCCTCACATTTAGACAGAAAGATAATAAATTTGAGAATAAAATTAGTCAGGTAGAAATAACAAAAAACAATAAAAGAAGCAAAGAGATGAAGAATTGGTTATCTGCAAAGATTGACAGACAAAATTGGCTAACAAAATATTAGCCAAATTAATCAAAATTAGAGAAATGATACAAATTAATAAAATTAGAGTTAAAAATGTATGAAAATATAACAGAGAAGAAATTCAGAGCATCATAAAGACCTCTACTTTTGTAACCTTTATTTTTATGTTTGCTACCAAAACTAAGTAATATTTTACATGTGGTACATAAATTTCCCATATAAATTGTACATGCAACAAATTTTAGCATTCTCCATCCATATCTAGACAGCCAGAAGAACATGTTATTTTCCTTTCCAAGAGAATGTTATATTCTTGAAATATGCTGAGAAATATCCCTACAGTGTCTTTTCCCTTCTTCAGATAACAACTCATGATTGTCTAAATTTTCACTTATTTAAGAAAGTATTTTAAATGTTGGTAGATGAACCAGCTTATGCTAATGAGAAGAAAGGACCATTTTAACAGAATGACGATTTTATAACAAAAGGTATCACAAGTTCTCTGAAAAGAAAGAATTTTCCCCTTCCATCATTTTTTCTACATTTGAATACAAATTAATGATCAGTTTTTAAATAAACATTGTGTTATATAGAATGACTTGGAAAAGGTCTAGAAAGGTAAGGATTGCCTAGAACAAGCTGATCTGCAGATGACCTGGGAAAACAAAAATTTTTCCCTTCTCTATTTTTAAAATTTATTCTTTTCTTATACATCCCAATTGCTGCCTCTCTTCCTCTCTTCATCAAAGTACCCTCTCCTGTCTCCCCCAAATCTGCTGCTTCTATGTTTCCATTGAGAAAATAGCAGGCTTCCTAGTGATAACAGCCAAACTCAGCATGAAAAGATGCAATAAGACTCAGAACAAACTTTCATATCAAGGCTGTTTGAAGCAAGACTGTAGGAATAAATAGTTCCCATGAGCAGGAAAAGGAGACACCCTGACTTTTACTGTTGAGTCCAATAAAAATCCCAGTCGAAAATAGCACAGACAGTATGCAGAGAGCCTAGTGCAGAGCTAAGCAGAATTTACTGTTGTGGCTTCAATCCTAGTGAGCCTTTGTGTTCACAGTTTAGTTGAGTCTATGGATTCTGTTCTCCTGGTGTCCTTTATCATCTGGCTCCTAAAATCCTTCCTTCCTCTCTTCTGCGTGGTTCTGTGCCTAATGTTTGGTTGTGGTTCTCTGTGTTGGCTTCCACCTGTAACTAAAAGGAAGCTTGTGATGATGAGTAGGCACTGATCCTATGAGTTTAGCACAATATCATTAGGAAACATTTCACTGTCGTTTGTTTTGTCAGTCCTGTTTTGTGGCATGGTAGGTTTTTGAGCCATCTACTTCCAGATTCTCAATATTTAGGCATTTGGAGGTATGGGCTATTGAGTTCATTTTGTGTTGTCCATATACAGCTGAGCAAGCAGTCTGCCATGAAGTGGGGCTAATATAACCAACGAGACTCAACCAGATACAACCATTTCTTTGCAAGTGAGTTTCAACGGGAGATAACTTCTTGATTATGAATGGGGACTTGTGTTACTTTCTCTCCTCAGTACTGGAACTTCATCTGTCTCCAATTTATATCAACCCTGTGCTTGCTGCCACAGTGTCTATGAGTTCATATTTGTGTCAGCCTTTTGTCTGGAAAACAATGGTCCCTTGGAGTTATTAATAAACAGGGTATTTTATAACACAACACGAATAAAAATTAAAATAGTGTTCCATGACCACAAGGCAATGAATAGTTGAGAAAAACCCTAGCAAGGTTGTTTGGATGAATTATGGAATGGCAGCTTTTGAGTCACAATAATGGTGGCTTCTGGTTTCTTTCTACTTTTAGAGAAATAAACTGCTCTTTGTTTAAACCACAAAGTAAAAATAAATATTCTATCAAAGTGAAAAAAGGGGTGAAAGTGGGTATGATATTATATGCCAAAGTTAAATCAAGATAAGGTAAATAGCTTAAATAGACAAATAACATTTAATAACTTAGAAGTAGCAGCTTAGTTATTTTCCTATTGCTACTGATATGCTTAAAGTAGATACACTGAAACTAATAGAAAAGAAAGTGGGGAAGAGCCTCAAGCACATGGGCACAGGGGAAAAATTCCTGAACACATCAGCAATAGCTTATGCTCTAAGATCAAGAATAGACAAATGGGACCTCATAAAATTGCAAAGCTTCTGTAAGACAAAGGATACTGTAAATAGGACAAAATGTCAACCAACAGATTGGGAAAAGATCTTTACTAATCCTACATCTGATAGAGGGCTAATATCTAAAATGTATAATGAACTCAAGAAGTTAGACTCCAGAGAATCAAATAAGCCTATTAAAAATTTGGACACAGAGCTAAACAAAGAATTTGTAACTGAGGAATATGGAATGGCTGAGTATCACCTAAAGAAATGTTCAACATCCTTAGTCATTAGGGCAATGCAAATCAAAACAACCCTGAGATTCTACCTCACACCAGTCAGAATGGCTAAAATCAAAAACTCAGGTGAAAGCAGATGCTGACAGAAAGAGGAACACTCCTTCATTGCTGATGAGATTGCAAGCTGGTACAACCACTATGGAACTCAGTTTGGCATTTCCTCAGGAAATTGGGCGTATTACTACCTGAGAGCCCAGCTATACCACTCATGGGCATATACCCAGAAAATGCTCCAACATGTAATAAGGACATGTCCTCCACTATGTTCATAACAGCCTTAGTTATAATAGCCAGGAGCTGGAAATAACCCAGGTATCTTTCAACAGAGGACTTTACACAGACATAATCTCAGTAATGTATTTGCACAGTGAATTCAGTAATATTTTAGAATGTTTTTATCCACCATAATAATGTAGGTTTGAGCTCAGAGCTGTAGGGATATTTCAAGACAAGTATATCAATAATTCAATCAACCACATAATACAGATTCAACTACAGAAAGCATTTGATCAACTTCTTAGTTCCAGGGGTCAGAAGAGCTTATGATGATCCAATATCACTTCATAGTAAAAATATTAGAGAATCTAGAAATACATGAAAGATATTGCAACATAAGAATGACAATACATAGCAGTTCTATATATAATATCATTCTAATTGGAGATATTTATGGTAAAGGAAAAG
>NC_045030.1:114379421-114380598 GCF_008632895.1 Mastomys coucha
TTGGAGGGGAAACTGGGAATGGAGAAATGTACATGTAAATAAAGAAAATATCTAATAAAAAAAGTAAAAAAAAATACCTTATATTAAGATGACATGCTTTTATATAAATTAGTCACTAGAAATTCTGCCTCCTAAAAGTCTATTATAGGTAGGAACCTGCCTGACTTCATTTTGCAGGCAAGAGCCCTGATGCTGTACTACTAAAAATAAGTTTCCCTAACTATAAAAGCTGAGTTACTCTTCAGTATGTTTTTATTTGTTTGTTTGTTTGTTTGATTGGTTGGTTGGTTGTTTTGTTTGTTTTTGAGCCTGAACTGCCACAACACATGATATTGAGTTAACTTTGAGAACACTTTAACCCTTCCTAACCCTCACTAATCACCCTCTCGATTAAATGGCAACCACATGGTGGCTTTTAAAATAATTTTATTTATTTATATCCACAATTTTCCCCTCCCAGAAGTCTTCACCCCAACACTTTCCTCTTTGCTTCTGAGAGAGTGACCCCAGCATCCCCATTCCCTGGGGCATCAAGTATCTACAGGGTGACCAGACAAGGAAGACCTCTACTTCATATATAGCAGAGTCTCTGCCCAACCCATGTATGTTCATTGGTTGATGACTTAGTCTCTTGGAGCTCCCAGTGGTCCAGGTTAGTTGACACAGTTGGTCTTCTTATCGGGTTGCTATGTTCTTTATCTCCTTCAATCCTTCCCCTAAGACTTCCATAGGGGATCCTGACCTCAGTCCAATGGTTAGTTGTAAGTATCTGCATCTGTCTCAGTCAGCTTCTGGTAAAACCCCGCGGCAGACAGCCATGGTATGTTTCTGTCTGCAAGTACACCATAGCATCATTCATAGTGTCAAGTATTGGTGTTCTTAGAGATTTTCCTGTACTTTCTTATTTCTTCATTGTTTCTCTTCTACAAACCTGCTATGTAACTACTTATGATTTTACTCTTTAAAAGGGGTCCAAGAAATGGACTTGAGGCTATTCTTTTTAATTTGACTTAGGAGATAGTAACTAGCTAGATGTTGGGTGCACCCCAATAAAAGTCAAGCTTCCTTTAAATTGGACTCAAAATTGTGGTAGTTATCTTATTCTTGTCCAGTAAAACAAATATAGCTGATGAAAACATTCAGCAAAGTGTCAGTATGAAAAAGATGTATGCACAAA
>NC_045030.1:114381543-114389022 GCF_008632895.1 Mastomys coucha
ACTTCCCCAACTGAAGCTCCCTTCTGTGATAACTCCAGCCTGTGTCAAGTTGGCACACAAAACTAGCCTGTACACTGACCCAAGAAGGACCCTCACAGAATCATCAGGACATAGGAACCAAGGATCAGCTGAGGACAGGATCTTTCTGGTTTCTGTCTGTACTCCAGAGTTGACACTGTACCATAGCTCTCCATACCTAAACTCCTCCCAGAGTGAACAGGTCTCCCAGGAATACTAACACACAGGCTTATAGGATGGACAAGCCAGAGTCAGAGACAATAAGTCCAGCTAGCACCAGAAAATGGTGATGATAAGGGACTTTAAGAAGAACATAAATAACTCCCTTAATGAAACACAAGAGAACACAGGTAAACAGGTAGCAGCATTTAAGAGGAAACACAAAAATCTCTTAAAGAATTACAGGAAACCACAACCAAAATAGGAGAATGAACTGAACAAAACCATCCAGAATCTAAAACTGGAAATAGAAACAATAAAGAAATCACAAAGGGAGACAACCCTGGAGATAGAAAACCTAGGAAAGAGATCAGGCGTCATAGATGCAGGCATCACCAACAGAATACAAGAGATAGAAGAGAGAATCTCAGGGGAAGAAGATACCATAGAAAACATTGAGATAACAGTCAAAGAAAATGCAAAATGCAAAAAGCACCTAACCCAAAACATCTAGGAAATCCAGGACACAATGAGAAAACCAAACCTAAGGATAATAGGTATGGAAGAGAGCAACAATTTCCAAATTAAAGGGCCAGTAAATATCTTCAACAAAATTATAGCTGGGCTTTGGTGGCACACGCCTTTAATCCCAGCACTTGGAGGGCAGAGGCATGCAGATTTCTGAGTTTGAGGACAGCCTGGTCTGCAGAATGAGTTCCAGGACATCCAGGGATATACAGAAAAACCCTGTCTCAAAAAACAAAACAAAATTATAGAAGAAAACTTCCGTAACCTAAAGAAAGAGATGCCATGAACACACAAAAAGCATACAGAAGTCCTAATAGATTGGACCAGAAAAGAAATTCTTCCCAACACATAATAGTCAAAACACCAAATGCACTAAACAAAGAAAGAATATTAAAAGCAGTGAGGGAAAAAGGTCAAGTAACATATAAAGGCAGAAGAATTGTATTTCTCAATACAATTCAAAATACCAACTCAGTTATAAACATTTAAAGTTTTTATGTAAATATAAGTCTCAGGATAGACAAAACAATAATTAATAATATTATTAATAATAGAAATAATAATTCTATAGAGATTTCTACCCAAAGTTTCATGTTATAGTACATAACTAGAATAATAAAACAGCTTGGTACTGCAATAAAATACAAATATATCAATCAGTAGAATACAATAGATTCCCTAAGTGTATGTTCTCATCCCTACAATCTCTTGATTTTTGACAAGGAAGCCAACAATACACACTGGGTAAAAGTCAGCAGTTTCAACAAGTGATGGCAGTCAAATCTAGATCCATATATATAAACTAGTCTCCAAATTTATCAAGGATTTCATCATAATACATGATAACTTGAAACACTTAAAAGAGAAAGGCAGATATGCATTTAAACATTTAGATACAGGAAAGGATACTTCTTTTGAATAGACTCCAGTACCTCAAGAGTTAAAATCAATAGTTGGAAAATGGAGCATCATATAAGAGCTGCTGTATATCAAGGACATCATAATTCAAGTAAAAGGATAGCTTTCATACAGGAGAACGTGTGTCATCTAGGTACCGGACAGTGAGTTAGTTTCTATAGTATGATGGAACTAAAATCTAAATACTGAAAAAAAAAACAATAAATAACCCAATTAAAAATTGGGCATAGACATAATCAGAGAGCTCATAAAGTATAGAATACAAATATCTGAAAAGCATTTTTTTTAAATGTGCAACATCCCTAGACATCAGAGTAATAAAATTAAAGCCACTTTGAATTTAATCTTATTTTAGTAAGGATGGTTATGATAAAGAAAAATGATGATCAATGGCTGGTGTACATGTGGGAAAGAGAAACACTTATTCAGTGCTAATGGGAGTGAAAACTAGTTCAGACACTATGGACAGTGTGTGGATTCCCAAATAACCTAAAAATAGATTTTCTACACAATTCTGATATATAACTATTTTTTATATGTTCAATGGATTCTGCACCCTACTATGGAGATATTTGCTAACTCATTCCCATTGATGTGTTATTCATGACAGATAGGATATTGAAAAAGGCTGGATACTCATTCACTGATAAATGGATAATGAAAATATGATACGTTTGCACAATTGAATATTATTCAAGTGTTGAAAATTGAAATAATGAAAACAAGTAATTGAATAGAGCAATAAACAGTCATTTTGAACTGGGTAATTTTCTTATAGACAGACAAAGATCTTTTCTTTCAGTTTTGGATAAATCTTCAGATATATATGTTCTATTAGAATATATAATTATTTAAAAATTTAGTGAAAGTGTGGGAGTTTCAAGGGAGGAGAGACAGAAGCATTGGTATAAAGATTAAGGGTGGAAAATGAAACACGAACAATTAAACTGAGGTATGAAATAGAAGTACATTATGGAACTGAGTACAGAGAGGATAACTAACACCTAAATTATTTTTAAGTCATGCAGAAACTTACTATGACAAATAAAAACCCTAGTACAAAAGCTTGGTTACTTTTCTCAACTGTGTAGGCTATTAGAATTGCACAAAACTTAGTCATTGTTTGAATAGAAGCGTCCCCCTACTCCAAGGCTGAGTGCTTTATTCCTAGTCCATGGCACTGTTGGGTACATTTAAGAGGTGTGGCCTTCTCGAGGAAGTACATCACTAGGTGAGGGCTTTGTGGCATCAAAGCCTCACACTACTAAACATGTTATCTCCCTCCTTCAGCTCACAGTTTGAAATGTAGTCTCTCAGCTCTTCCAACTTCATATCTACTTCTTTTGCCACAGTCCCCTGCCATGTGGAACCTTATCCCTCTTGAGCCATAACTCCAAATAAATCATTTCTTGTATAAGTTTCCTTGGTTATAGTGTTTTATCACAGAAATACAAAAGTAGTCAATACAAGTTTCAAATATGACAATCTATTGCCTATGCTTTTTAACACCTTACAGTACTTACTGGTAAAACCTTTTAGTTGAAGATACCATATATGTGCCCAATAGAATAATGAGAAGTTAAGCTGCTGCTAACCTGGAAGCTTTATCTCTCTTTGGTAGCATTCATAGTTTTCAAAGATACTATTCTCAGTAATGGAATAGAAAAATGATCATCATCAGTCTTACCAAGGTATGAACTCTGTGGGCTGCAGTAATGACTAATCTGGCAGGATTTTCTTATTGGTAAGGATTTAGGAGTAACTAACCCTTTCTTGTTGGATTTGAGCCCCATTCCATAAGATGAAACCCATACCTGGGATGATGATTTGAGGAAATAGCCTGCTAGAAAGAATATAGGTTCTAGTGTAGAACCTACCACTATAATTGTACTAAATAATATAGTATTAAAATTATTCCTAATAGCTTCTTGCTATATCTCTAGACTAATATGTCTGTCAAGCCTCATTAGACATGTTTCATTTCTTGCAGTAGATTACTATTAATACAAAGATTTACAGCTTGCCAACATGTAAGGATTAAGAGACTAGAGTGATCCACCTTCATTGGGACATCAACATAATATCCTTTCTTTTCCAGACATTTGAATCATTTTAGAAGAAAAGGTCAAAAGATTCTAATATCCAGAATATATCTTTTCCAGACACAAGAAACCAGTTGTACATATGAACTATCTCAGGAGCTCTGACAGTATGTATAATACCTGTACAACCTAAAACCAGAAAGAAAAAAAAAAACTCAGCACAAAGATGAGACATAGGAGTTATTGGAAGAGAGAAAATTAATTTTCATTTTTGTTTTTCTCTTATAATTTAAATTATTTTATTTTTTTTACATTCCAGTCATTGCCCCCCAATACTCGCTAACCCAGTTTTTTATCCCATTTCTCCTCACCCTTATTTCCAAGAGGGTGTTTTCTTCCCCACCAGGCTGCCCCCTTCCCTGAGGCCTCAAGGCTCCCAGGATTAAGTATATCTTCTCCCACTGAGGTCAGCCCAGGCAGACCTCTGCTACATATGTGACAGGGGCCTCTGACCAGCCTGTATATGCTCCTGGTTGGTGGCTTAGTCTCTCGGAGCTTGCTGGAGTCTGGGTTAGTTGAGACTTCTGGTCTTCCTATGGGGTCACTCTCCCTTTCAGCTTCTTTAATCCTTCCCCTAATTCGATCATAGGGGTTCCCAGCTTCAGTCCAATGATTGGGTATAAATACCTGCTTCTTTCTCAGTAAGCAGCTAGTAGGGCCTCTCAGTGGAAAGCAATATCAGTCTCCTGTCTGTAAGCACATCATAGCATAGTTGTATTAGAACTTGGTATCCCATGTGAGATGGATCTGAAATTGGGCCAGTCAATACACCTCCTTTCCTTCAGTCCCTTTCCCACTTTTGTCTCTGAAGTTCTTTAAGATGAGAACAATTCTGGATCAGGAATTTTGACAGTGGGTTAGTAACCCTATTCCTTCTCTTGAGGTGCAGTCTATCTACTCACCAATGTGGGGCATTTTGGCTATGGTCACACCTGATTAGTCCTGAGAGTGAATCACCTCTGGGGTCTCTGGCACTCTCTAGAGGGTCACCCCATCTCCCACTTACAGAGCCTGCTTATTTCCATTTACTCTCCTAGCTCTCTGGGCTTCTTTCCAGTCTGCTCCCCAACATATATGATCCTGTTCCCTCTTTCTCTTCTCCATCCCCTCTCCCTCACATGTCCCTCCATCCTCCTTCCATGATTATTTCCTTCCCCTTTCTAAGTAGAGTTGAAGCCTCCTCACTTGGACATTTCTACTTTTTACACTTCTTATGGTCTGTAGGTTGTATCCTAGGTATTCTGTACTTTTGGGATAGTTTATCAGTGAGTAAACATCATGAGTGTCTTTTTGAGTGTGAGTTACCACATTCAGGATGACATTTTCTAGCTCCATCCATTTTCCTGCAAAATTCATGATGTCCTCATTTTTAATAGCTGAATATTATTCCATTGTATAAATGTACCACATTTTCTGTATCCATTATTTGGTTATGGGACTTCTGGATTATTTCCAGCTTTTGGCTATTACATATAAGCCTGCTATGAACATGGTGGAGCATGTGTCCTTATGTTATGATGGGGCATTTTTTGGGTTTATGCCCAATAGTGGTATAGCTGGGTCTTCAGATAGAATTATTTCCAGTTTTCTAAGGAACCAACAGACTGATTTCCAGAGAGTTTGTACCAGTTTGCAACTCCCCCAAAAGTGGAGGAGTACTCCTCTTTTTCCACATCATTGACATAATGTGCTGTCACTTGAGTTTTTGATCTTAGTCATTCTGATTGGTGTGATGTGGAGTCTCAGGGTTGCTTTGGTTTATATTTCTCTTATAAATAAGGACTTTGAACATTTCTTTAAGTGCTTCATTGCCATTCAAAATACTTCTCTTGTGAATTCTCTGTTTTACTCTGTACCCAATTTTTAAACTGTGTTATTTTAGTTTTTGGAGTTCGATATCATGAGTTCTTTATATATTTGGATAGTATGTCTCTGTTGGATGTAGGGTTAGTGAAAATTTTTGCCCTGTCTGTAGGATCTTGTTTATGATGTTGAGAGATATTTAAGACATGATTTTTAGGTCCTGTTATTTTTGTTGTTGGATGGGATTTTGTGTCATTTTCTTGTTTTTCATGTTTGTTAGTATAGCCAGGGTTTGCTGTGGTAGAACTGGGTTCTTATGGTGCCTAATTGCATTGGTTTTTGTCATTTATGTTCTTGCACATGCCCCTGGCCATCTGGTCCTTTCTTGTGTTAACTGGCCTGGGTGTCTCTGACTGAAACTGATCTTGCAAACAAGTAGAGCTCTGTGACCTGAGTTAGGTTTGTTTTCCTTGGAGGCGGGCAATGTTGTCTCTGGTTAGGGTGGGGCCCCTGTGTTTCTAATTAGAGCAGGCCTGTGTGCCCCTGGTTACTGCCGACTTCCTGTGCCCTTGGCTACTTTGGACTTCCTGAGAGGCTCGAGGAGTACAGTGTTTGGGCAGGTATTTGCCAGGCCACTGATCTGGCCTAGTGAGTAAATGGACAGGAAGAAAAGTATATATCAGGGGATGGGGGCAGACGGTAGTTCCCCCCTCAGGTGGACTATGTGGGTATAAAAGTTTGAGTCAGTATTTGAGTAAAAGTCTCACCTGTGTCTTGGCATTGTGGACCACTTGGGAAGCATGCAGGCTGCAGTGTTTGGGCAGGTCGAGTTAATTTTCGTTAGGCATGTAGCCACTGATACATTGAGTATACTACAGAAGATGGCCACACATGCAATAATATATAGGTAGTATAAATTTAACTCAATATCTTCAAAACTAAAATAAGGACACAAATTTGACAGAGTAGGAAGGAGTACTGGATCTGGGAATAGTTCAAGAAGGGAGATGAATACGATCAAAATATATTACATGAAATTTTCAGAGTTAAAAAAAATAATGAAAATATATAATCACTATTTTTTTTTCATTTTCCTATAGAAGAATCTAAGTGTTCTGCTATCAGGAATCTTGGTATATAATGAGGGTTTAATGAAATTCCTTACAAATATTTCTTGGTCAATTTGGCGAATTTACAGATTTTAATTCTGAAATATATACCTAGTGAGCTGTTAGATATCTTCCATATACTTAAGTGTTTAGGGTAAGCTGAAAGCCTCTGATATCTTCATAAATACTACTAAGAATTTAGTTCCATATAATAATATGAGACATAGCCTAGCTGTGGTGGTGCAAGCCTTTAATCCTAGCATCTGGGGAGGCCGAGGCAGGTGGATTTCTGAATTCCAGGCCAGCCTGGTATACAGAGGGAGTTTCAGGACAGCCAGGGCTACACAGAGAAACCCTGTCTCAAAAAACCAATAATAATAATAATAATAATAATAATAATAATAATAATAGACAGAAAGTCTCACCAAAATGGCTGCCTAAACATGAACTGAATAATAATGATATTAATAAGCATGCCAAAATGGATGAGGAAAGTCCATAAGGCTTCAATCATAGATAAAAGTTATAAGAAAGTAATGAATCCTAAGAATGGGTAAAATCATCTTCTCTACAAAAAAGCACTTTAAATGAATATATACAATACCAAAGTTCAGCTATTCAATTACATATACAAGTAACATCATACAGAATGAACACGTCATGATTATATAAATTACACAATTTTCCTTGATTTTCGTCCCTGCAGATACTCCCTTATATGCATCCTTGATCTCTTTCATATTCATGTCTTCTTTTTCCTTGCTATAGAACATGTATTAGCCGGGCGGTGGTGGCGCACGCCTTTAATCCTAGCACTTGGGAGGCGGAGGCAGGCGGATTTC
>NC_045030.1:114389235-114401455 GCF_008632895.1 Mastomys coucha
GTATATACATACATTTAAACATGACCAGCATTCACACATGGACACAGAAAAGTAACCATGTATTAGTCAGGGTTTTCTAGAGTAACAGAATTTATAGAATTAATCTCTCTCTCTGTCTCTCTCCCCACTCTCCTCTCAAATAATTTTGTTATTACTTATATTTATTTATTAAAAATTACTTAAAGGTTTTAGTCAAAATAATCCAACAATGGCTGGATGAAAATGGAATATCCACAAATCCAGTGGTTTCCCAGTCCACAAGCCTGGGTATCTTATTTGGTCTTCACATAGACACTGGAATCCCAAAGAAGTAAGTTCTAATGTCAAGGAAAGACATATTAGCAAGGTAAGAATAAGCATGCAATAAATAAAAGCTTTGTTCTTCAATGCCCTTATATTGGCTTCATATATAAAGTATAATCTAGTTTAAAATTGTGTCTTTCCTCTTTAAATTCTTGATTAAAAGCATGTGTCCTCTCGCTTCAAGATCTGGATTAAATGAGTGTGTTTCTCTAACTAAAATCCATATTAGAAATAGATTTTTTTACTTACAATTAAGCAAATATTCCCTCACAGGTGTACCCTGCACTTGTGAATTTTAGTTCTAGATGCAGTCAAGATGACAACCAAGAAGAACCATAACAATCCATGATCAAAATAAATCCTTAAAAATAATTTATAAAGTTACTATAAAATATGAATGTTTCAGAGAAGGGAATATACTATAGATTTTCTATAATGTTCTAATATAGAGGATATTTTAGGGCTATAAATAAAGCAGGAGTGGGTATATTGGAATTAAATAGTCTATTGAAGCAGTGGTAGTAATATCCTTTTGGTCGAGGATGGCAAATATGAACAGACTTAGAAAACAGATAGAAGGTATAATCACTCTTAATACTGGGGCTTTGGCAGTCTAGTGAATGGTAATGAAACTCAGAGATATGGAGAATGAAAAAAATATAGTTTGGAAAAGGAATTTAATAAGAATTTTTCTTTTGAGTTATGATTGTTAGATATAGTCAAAGATATTTTGTGTATTAGTACATATATCTTAATTTGTGTCTGAGAAATTTTGCAATCTGTATATAAAATTGAAACAGGAAAAGTCAGAAGTTCTAGATCTTATCATACTTACAGTTATAGACACAATGATGCTGTATACAACTATGTGAGGAACTGGTTGGGTCAGAAATTTAAGTGCATAGAATATTAATAACTTTGGATGATTAAATATAGTGTTTTCTACTGTCAAAATTAATTCATCTTTAATAGTAAAATTAATATTTGTACTTGAGTCCATATAATTTATCAAAGAGAAAAAATGATGTTTAACTCTTATGTCTATTTTACATATATATATATAAAATGTTAAAATATAAAGAAATTTCTAAACATTGTAAAATGCAAAGACATTTGAACATGTTAACAAAAGAGTTAAGATCTTTAAAGCTATAAAGTTCTATTTGAATTCAAATCCTTCTTGTATAAGAATGACTTTTAACAATTTAATATTTGCACAGTGAGTTTTCTTGTATTTTATCTTATGGAGATTAGATTATCAAAACTGTGATATCTTTGTAAAAGTAAAATAAGACAATGAATGTAAAAATCTTGTAGACTGTCAAAGATTTACTAGGTTAAATGATGATTTATGAGTACTATCAAACACAGAATATGCCCATGATTTTCATATGTAATCTAAGAAATATGATCTTATATGAAAATAAAAACTATTTATTATATATTTTAATTGGATATATTTTCCAGATGATGCATGAAAAAAAGAGTCAATAGGTTATATAGAACACAAAATTTACCTTATAATCCTAAAGACTAATTTCAAATAACTTTGTAGTTTAATATCCAACAAGCAAAGTTATACTATAATATATGGAGACAAAAAGACAGAGTGAATCAAAAGCAATCTATATCATGCAGCTTGTAAATATTGATTTAGGTTTTACATCATAGCATCAATTGTCTATATTGATTAAATAAGCAATATCCCATCTGTCCTTGAATACATAAAACATTCTGAAACTATAACAATGTTTCAACCACTGTAATTTTCAGACCAAACAATTGTAATGTTCCTATAATCATTGAGAGTGGTGCTCTAAACTACCCTTAATATAGTAAATCATTGATACTACACATTATTAATCTATATGTTCCTAATAATCTCTAGAACACTTTTAGAGACAGAAGACTTTGTACTAGTATAAATCGAAGTGATTTTAAATGATACCATGTCTAAGGTTTTCCATATTGTGCCAGTTAGTTGCTGCCAACTTGAAACATATCTGGGACCGTGGAGTCTCAACTGAGGAACTGCTTCTATCAGATTGTCCTGCAGGGCATATCTGTGGGACATTTTCTTAACTAATGATGAATATGGAATGGCTGAGACTACAGCTGGTGGCTGAGACTACAGCTGGTGTTTCCATTCCAAGGCCATTGGTCCTGGATGGTATATAAAAGCAAGCTGAAGACTCATGTAAAAAAATGAACAAATCCTTTCACCCAAGTTGCATTTGGTAAGGATGTTGTATGATAGCACTTGAAAAGCAAATTATACCATATTTAGCTTCTGATATGAGAAAAACTAATAAATAGTACATGTTTACTTCTTAAACAAACATAATTTCATGAATTAGGAAAGATGTTAGATTACATTTTATTAGAAATTATCTTATCCGTAGAACCAAATTAAGTTTCATTAACACAGGGATAAGCATGAAAAACTTTATATTATCTTATTATGCTAAGAATCTGAGTATACTAAATTAAATTTCTATTTGTGTTGGAACATAAAACCAGAATATGTGGCAGAAACAACTTAGAATAAAATAATAAAATTAATATAACTCAATCATAACAATGTTTCAAAGGTTTCAGTGTATAGTCCTTAGTTATGTTGATATCAGGTACTCAGTGAAGAGAACATTTTGTAGGAGGATCAAGAGCTGCCATAGGCTGTTAACCTTATGGCAAATAGGAAACAGATGATTGGAAATCAGGAAGTGGCCAGAATAAAATATATCATTAATAACACAGTCTCAGATAATCTACATCTTACTGGACTCAATTCTTATCTGTCACCAACTCCCCACAGTAAGATCAAATTATAAATTTACCAATCTATTAATTAACTTATTAACTAACAGTCTTTATTATGTAATCATCTCTGGAAACAGGTGTGTTTCACTAATCTACCTGGCATTTCAAAATTCAATCAAGTTGGCAATTAATATGACCATAATAGGGCTTGAGAGATTCTTTATAGCAGAGTTTTGACTGCACAATCTAAAAACCTAGAGGATAGATCCTAAAGCTTCAATAAAAACCACACATCTAGTTCATGCCTATAACCTCAGGGACAGAAGGAACATGGGGCTTTCTGGCTTACAGTCTAACTGAGAAACATATAAGCTAAAGTTCAGGGAGAGACCCTGCCTAAAAGGAATGGGCAGAGAGTGAGAAGAAGACATGATAGATTTTTCTTTCCTCAGCACATGTAAGCCACATAGGAACACAAATGTGTACATATACTCATAAAGAGCTGAAGGGGTTTGCAACCCCATAGGAAGAACAACAATACCAACCAACCAGATACCCCAGAGATCCCAGGGACTAAACCACCAACCAAGGAGTATACATAGAGGGACCCATGACTCTAGCTACATATGTAGCAGAGGGTGGCCTTGTCAGTCATCAGTGGGAGGAGAAGCCCTTGGTCCTGTGAAGGCTCTATGCCCCAGAGAGGGCAGGGAGGAGGGAGTGGATGGGTGGATGGGAGAACACCCTCATAGAAGCAGGAAGGGATGGAATGGGATAGAGGGTTTCTGCGGGGAACAGGGAAAGGAGGTAACATGTGAAATGTAAATAAAGAAAATATACAAGAAAAAAAAAAGAACTACATAAATGCATAAATATTTTTAAATGATTAACAATTATACAATGATAGATTTTAATATATTGTAGTTCCCGTAACTGTGAATACTTTGTACTAAATAAGCTTTTTTCCATGGTTTCTATGTTCATTTCTTATAACATCTTTAAATCTACATTAATTGAATGCCAAAGATGCCTTGTTTATAGTAAGAAATTGTGTGACATACCAAATATGTCATAAATGCCATGAGCTTTTTTAAAACATAAAATAAAACTAAACATTTATAGTGTATCCTTAGAAAAGTATAGTAAAAAATGATTTCCTTAGAGTTATATTTTTCATTTTTCTCATTATTTATAAATGCAATGCAAAAATCAAACTTTTTTCTATATACTTACAGCATTACAAACATGGTGTAATGATCATTTACATTCAGTAAATGTCTGTTAACTCTATATGCAACTAGAGCTTTCCTGTCAAATTAATTAATATGCAAATTTAGTTGGCTTTTACTAATTCTCATTAATGACTGGGAAACCTATTTAAAATGACCAGATGTTGATAAATGATTATGTGAATAAATATTGTAATTGTCAATACTCCTTGTGCTGCATGAGAATGAGATGACATAGAATTACTTTTAAAAGTCAAGGACACTGCAAAGTTATATAAAGGGAAAATCAATAAACTATTGTGTATCAATTTCAATTCCTATTGTAGAATAGAAATAGAGACAGACCTTTTTATACAATGTTTGTATTCTAGGTAGGTAAAATGTATTAAAGCAAGCAAAATCTTAGGTAAATTTTGGGACAATCTAGAAGAAATCTGTGAAAAACTCACTAGGGTTTTCTATTTGCTAAAGTGAATGAAGCGATCATTGCAGGCACAAAACAACAGAAGTGATTTATAAAGGGATTAAGAATGATATTGAATCATGAAACTTTTAAACTGCTTTCTTTGTACTCTTTCTTGGAATGTAACATTCAATTTCTTGTAACTCGTAAAATTATGTAACTATCATATAATTTACTAAAGAAACAGCATGCTCTGTTGAGCAATCTTCTGAATATAGCAATTTTCTGAGAAAAGTTTTTCTGAGGAATTTTCCTGAGGTTTTAATTAGGAGATAAATAATCAGTAGTGATTATCCTAACTCATTGTGTGTGTACATGTGCGTATGCTTGCATGTTTGTTTGTCTGTGTGTGCATGTGTGTGTTTGTTGTAAAGTATGGTATAATTTAAAATATTTTAATGTTAATCCTTTCTCTATTTTTATTTGTTCATTATTCTTGCATTCTGAAGTGCTTTAGTCTTTCTTTTACTATAATTCATTTAAAATTTTCTATGAAAACATTGAACAAACAAGGTGTTCTTTATCTTATATTCATTATAAACTCAGAATAACATTGCTCCTCAGAGCAGCATTTTTCTCTTTGGTATGCCTTTGCCTCTTTCGTATTCTCTTTGGTCATGTCACCTTGCTCTGTTATCTAAACTATAAAATTTATTTAAATGTTAAACACTTACTCTATTAAGGTAATATACAGTGTAAATCTTTATTTAAGATACTTAATTTATTCTCTAGTACTTATAAGATGTATCAATATTCCTTGAATAAGTATAACATTTTCAGAAGAATATGATTATCTTAAATAACATATTCTGTTATTTAAAATAACCTTATTGAAAAATAATTCCTGATATATGCATATATACAAAATGACTCAGCTATTTCAATGAAGTCACTTCAAAATTTCTTATTGGCTTAGCCAAAATGTTATAAATAAATGTTATATTAAAAAGTTACATCTTTATACATATATCTATATCTATATCTATATATGTTAAACAAAAGTTTTAACTTTGATTTAACTTAATGCAAGAGTGTTTGCTATACTCCAGGAAATGTGTTTAATCTCCATCATTGCAAAGATCATATACATGTTTATAATTTATAAGAAAAATAAGTGATCTATAAGATAATTTTTTTCAAAATGTAACATTATTTGAATAGATCACAGGGCATATGTATGGACTTACACATGGATTATATTTTCTGTTTGTGTTTGTGTGTGTGTGTGTGTGTGTGTGTGTGTGTGTGTATGTACAAGCATACACATTCTACGTTAAGGAATTTGAGGACAACTCAATTTGTGGGCATTAACTATATCTACTATATAGATACTGGGATTAAACCACACACATTGTGCTCTTTAAGAGCAAGGTCTACCTAGTGATCCTCTGTGATCATAACTATACAGATAATGTTACAAAGTACTATTGTATCCTTGAGATGCATTCCAATCTTGACTACACTGGCCAAATGCCCATATACAAAAGCTTTTCCAGCACTGGACAATTTTGAGCAGGAACACCTACAGATGTATCCTATACCTAGGAATTATTTTAAAGACATTGTTCTTTCCAATGTTTTCTCAATGGGTATTCATTTTTACACCTAAGAGCTTTCAGTTTTACTATTAATACCATGAATATTGTCTCAGAATGAAGTGTATAAGTTTCTCTTTAATATCACTAATATTTTAACAACTGTAGTAGTTTATCTTCCAATTTAAAAATACTCTATGACTTTTTCTCTCGCTATCATACTGAATTTTTAAATTTCCCTCTTTCTCTTTCAACCTAGCTATATACAGTTATCAGCAACTATACCACAACCTGACTAGTATATTGTTATTTATATATCCTCTGTAAAAACAAACAAAAAACACCCATAGTTTTAAATTCAGCTATTCAGCTTCCCTCAAATTTGAGAATGTTTTAGTGATCTACAGATTCAATGCAATCCCCATCAAAATTCCAACTCAATTCTTCATACAGTTAGAAAGTGCAATTTGCAAATTCATTTGGAATAACAAAAAACCCAGGATAGGGAAAACTATTCTCAGCAATAATAGAAATTCTGGGGGAATCACCACCCCAGAACTCAAGTTGTGTTATAGAACAATAGTGATAAAACCTGCATGGTATTGGTACTGAGACAGGCAGGTAGATCAATGGAGTAGAATTGAAGACCCAGTAATAAACCCACACACCTCTGGTCACTTGATCTTTGACAAATAAGTTAAAACCATCCAGTGGAAAAAAGACAGCATTTTCAACAAATGGTGTTGTTTCAGCTGGCAGTCAGCACGTAGAAGAATGCAAATCGATCAATTCTTATCTCCTTGTACCAAGCTCAAGTCCATGTGGAACAAGAACCTTCACATAAAACTACATACACGAAACTAATAGAAGAAAAAGTGATGAAGAGTATACGTCAGCACAGGGGAAAATTTCCTGAACAGAACACCAATGGCTTATGCTCTAATATCAACAATAGAAAAAATGGGCCTCATAAAATTTCAAAGCTTCTGTAAAGCAAAGGACACTGTCAATAGGACAAAACAGCAACTGACAGATTGGGAAAAGATCTTTACCAATCCTACATCTGATAGAGGACTAATATCCAATATATACATAGAACTCAAGAAGTTAGTTTTCAGAGAATCAAATAACCCTATTAAAAATGGGGTACAGAGCTAAATAGAGAACTCTTAACTGAAGAATCTTACATGGCAGAGAAGCACCTAAAGAAATGTTGAACATCCTTAGTCATCAGGGACATGTAAATCAAAACAACCCTGAGATTCCACCTCACACCAGTCAGAATGGCTAATATCAAAAACTGAGCTGACATCAGATGATGGTGAAGATGTGGAGAAAGAGGAACACCCTTCCATTGTTGATGGAATTGCAAACTGATTCAAGCATACTGGAAATTAGTCTGACTGTTCCTTAGAAAATTGGACATAGTACTACCTGAGAACACAGCTATACCACTCTTGGGCATATACCCAGAAGATGCTCCAACATGTACACATGCTTTACTATTTACTATGTTCATAGCATCTTTATTTATAATAGCCAGAAGCTGGAAACAACCCAGATGTCCTACAACAGAAGAATATATACAGAAAATGTGGTACATTTATACAATGGATTATACTCAACTATTAAAAACAATGACTTCATGAATTTCTTATAGAAATGGGTGGAACTACAAAACATCAGCCTGAGTAAGGTAAGTCAGTCACAGAAGAACACACATGGTATGTACTCACTGATATGTGGATATTAGCCCAAAACTTCCAAACACCCAAGATAGAATTCACAGACCACAAGAAGCACAAAACGTTAAGACCAAAACGTGGATGCTTTAGTCCTTCTTAGTAGGAGGGACAAAATACTCATTAGAAGGTAGAGGGAGGGACTTGGGAAGAATAGAGGAAAGGGAGGGGCAAAAGTGGATCAGGATCAGGCATGGGAGGAGATAGGGATGTTATACAGAGGGTCAGGAATTTGAATAGAGGTATGTATCAATCGGGGATGGGGAACTAGGGGTAGCTACTAGCAAGTTCCGGATGCCAGTAAAGCAAGAGACTCCCAGGAATCAATGGGGATGAGATTAGCTGGAATGCCCAACAAAGGGTAGAGAGAAACTGTAGAGATCATATCCAGAGAATAGATAAGACCCCTGTTTGGGGGAAGGGACCACCCACTCATGTCCAATTTTTTAACTCAGAATGGCTCCTGTCTAAAGGAAACACAGGAACAAAATGTGGAGCAGAGACTGAAGGAAAGGCAATCCAGAGATTATACCACCTAAGGATTCACCCCATCCCATCACCGGACACCAAACCCAGACACTATTGGGAATGCAAAGAAGTGCTTGCTGATAGAAGCCTGATATAGTTGTCTCCTGAGAGGCTCTGTCAGAGCCTGACAAATACAGAAGCAGATGCTGTCAGCCAACCATTGGACTGAGCATGGGGACCTCAATGTAGTTATTAGAGAAAGGATTGAAGGAGTTGAAGGGGTTTGAAACCCCATAGAAGGAAGCACAGTATTAACTAACCAGACCTCCCAGAGCTACCAAGGACTGAACCACCAACCAAAGAGTACCAATGACTCTTTGGAGAGACCCATGACTTTAGCTGCATATGTAGCAGAGGATGGCATTGTCTGGCATCAATGGAAGGAGAGGCCCTTGGCCCTGTGGAGGCTAGATTCCTCAGTGTAGGGGAATGCCTGGTCAGTGAGGTGGGAGTGGGTTTTTGGGTGGAGAAGCACCCTCATAGAAGTTGGGAGGGATGAGATGGGGGGTTCCAGAGGGGATACCAGGAAAGGCGATAACATTTGAAATGTAAATCCATAAAATATCTAATAAAAAAATGAGAATAGGGGCAGAAAACAACCATTTTCTTTAGCAGAATATGATAATAGAATCATTTCTAATTCGTGATGAAATCTTTTATTGGAACAGCTGGCTCTATAGTGATGAGGCATCATAGCCTGTTATATTTTTGACTTAGAAGAAGAAGGAAAACAGATATCATGAGCTAGAACTAGAGTTAGGCTATAATTCAAAACAAAAAATGTGCATGACCTCAGAGAAATGCTTATAGGTACACACACACATACACACACATGCACACGCACACACACAGATATACACACCGAGAGAGACAGAGACAGAGACAGAAAGACAGAGAAAGAAAGAGAACATTGTTTGTCCTGCATAACAACAACAAATAATTTACTTTGTGCTTTATTAGAATTACACAATTATAAGAGAGACAGAAAGGTTTGCAAATAAAAAGTATAATTTTCTGAATTTTGCAAGGAAAATGAGCAATCAGATTTACAAAGCCTAAATATTTCCAAAAATTTTGCTTTCAAAATAAAATTTAGTTTCAAAATAGTCAAGGAAATGGTATCTGGGTGTTATGTCATGTTAGAAACCACTTTTGTGCAACTCAGACAAGATTCAAAATAAGCAATAATGGACTATAATTTACAATGAAAGAACTGATGAAGAAAACAATAAATCTAGATGCTGTATTTCCCAAAAAGTACATATGTGTAAGCAGACACAAAATGGTACTTGCACAATGGAAATGTGAAATGTAACTGCTATCGTGATATTTCCTTCTTCTGGAAACCAGACTGCCACAAGAGCAGAGACTAGAAGCTAACTGATTGTTTGGATATGTCCAGGGGTTGGATACAGCACAGGTAGAAAATCATCCAGAATATTACAGGCTGGGAAGGTAAGGGCAAAATATGATACAGTGCCTGTGAGTAAAATACTCTTCTTGTACTTTGGAGTGGGTATCTTAAGGATACATCCCTACCACTCCATGAACAAGTGACAACATGAAAAACTATATGGGCTGTTCATAGCCACAGTCTCTCCAATAGAAATGACTAAGTATATGTTATCTGTTTAAAAAGGGGGTGGCGGGAAAGGGGATAACATTTGAAATGTAAATAAGGAAAATATCCAATAAAAAAAAATGTTAATCACAAGTTGGCAAACTTGTTCCCCACTCAGAGCATCATTTCCAGAACATTTTACCTGCAAACAACTATTTCTATACCAACAGATACAATATTATATTTAACAAGCAGGTTATCATACACTGAAAAATTCTGACAAAACATGGAGGTCCATATGGAAACCTGTCTTTTAAGGAAGGACAAACTAACATCATGCTTGAATTTCAAAAACTAGCAGTCCTTTCCCACATATAGAAACTGCTACAAAAGATAATTGAGGGAAATGGAGAAAACATATTCATCCCAAATAAGAAAAAATACTAACTGGGCTAATACCATATTCTGTTTCATTTACTTTTAATTTTCCAATAATTCACATGTATTTTATTTTCTCAATTAACATGCAAACAACAGATTTCTTTATATCCAAGCAAACTTAATTTTTATTGACCCCTCACCACTCCTGTGCTACTTCTGCCCCATCTCCATGACCTCATTTCCCTGCTTGTATACTACTACTCCCAGTATTATCTGCTTCAACTTTAATACTTTATGTATTCTACTAAGCTTCTCACCCATTTCCTTAAAGCCTGTTTGCCCCTCTCTTAGGCCCACTTTCTAGTTTCTTGACCTTCAACCTCTTGTACCCAAAAATAAATTAACACAACTAAAAACTAAAAGTTAGAAGCCACATGTAAGAAGAAATTGGAATATTTGTCTTTCAGAGCCTGAATTACCTTATATAATATGACATTCTAGTCCAAATACATTACTGAAAGTTCCGTACTTTCATTTTTTTTCACAGCTAAACAAATTCAAAGGATACCGAATTGTATATATTACTACATTTTCATTTTTACTTGTATGTTTACATTTCAATAGTTTAGTTGTTTTGTTTTACCTTACATAATATAAGACATTCTAGTCCGAATACATTACTGAAAGTTCCGTACTTTCATTTTTTTTTAACAGCTAAACAAATTCAAAGGATACCCAATTGTATATATTACTACATTTTCATTTTTACTTCTATGTTTACATTTCAATAGTTTAGTTGTTTTGCTTTACCTTACATCTCATCGAATTTGACATTTATGATAGTCTTTTCTTGTCTCTGTACCTCCTGTATAATATTCTCTTTATCATTAATTATCCCTCCAATGCCATCCTTGTCAACATGTGTTGTCACCCGAGTTTTTGATCTTAGCCATTCTAACTGATGTAAGGTAGAAACTCAGAGTTGCTTTGATTTGCATTTTTCTGATGACTAAGGACTTTGAACATTTCTGATGTGCTTCTTAGTCATTCAAGATACTTCTGTTGTGAACTCTCTGTTTAGTTCTATATCCCATTTTTTGATTGTGTTGTTTAAGGGGCGCCTACAATGCCTAACACTATTGCTGATGCTATGGTGTGCTCACATACAGAAGGCAGCCCCCTGAAAGGTCCAACAAGCAGCTGAAAGAGTCAGATGCAGATACTTACACCCAACCAATGGACAGAAGCCAGGGATCCCTGTAGTGAAATTAGGGAAAGCCAAAAGAACCTGAGGAGGAGGGTAACCCCATAAGAAAACCAACAGTCTCAACTAACCTGGACCCCCGAGATCTCTCAGACACTGAGCTACCAACCAGGCAGCATATACCAGCTGATATGAGGCCCCAACACATATACAGCAGAGGACTTCCTGGTCTGGCTTCAGTGAGGAAAGATATACCTAAGTCATTAAAAACTTGAGGCCCCAGGGAATGGGGAAGCCTGGTGTAGTGAGGGTGGAGATACGTTGGGGACATCCTCTTGGAGTTGGGAAGGAGGTATGGGAAGAGGAACAGCTAGAGGGCAGACAAGGAGGAGATAACTACTGGACTGTAAAAACGTTTAAAAAAAATAATAAAAAAGAAATATGCCGCAATTGGCAGATTCATCTGGAACAACAAAAGACTCAGGATAGCCAAAACTATTCTCAACAATAAAGG
>NC_045030.1:114403060-114407864 GCF_008632895.1 Mastomys coucha
CAGTTGCTGCAGAAGGAACCTAGTGTCCACGTGTCTTCTTCCCGGCGAGAAGACTGCGCGGGCTACAAGTATATATTCTTAGATATTTAAAAATAGTCCACAACTACTCTACAATGTCAGGAAAAGATAACAAATACATGTTTTTAGTTAAATGATTTACCAAATATTTTGCCACTTGTGTCTTTTGTAAATGCATTGCTTTGTATTCCAAGTCTGAGAAAGCCACGTTTAAGTTATTCATTTTGTTTTAAGCAATAGTTGATTTCCATTTATTTCCAAAATATATTGTAAGAAACATTTTGAGTGTATTACTTGCTTACATGTAGAGAATATTAAAAATGCAGGTAGCATGTCTAGATCATAATATATAAACTTCTTCAACTTTTAAAAATAGGTACCTATGTTATGTATATATCCATAGCTTTTTAGGTCATATTTTAAGCATTGTTTTTTTAAAAAATCAAGTTTTCATTTTTTTGTCATCAAAAATTTCAACAAGGAAGGAAATAATTTCAGATTTTTCACTTTATTTTTCCTATTCACAATTATTTCCTAAAGGCTATATCCATATTTTTTATTAAATTTAATTTAAATCGTAATTGTTGAAGCTGCCCTGAGCAGCCTGCTTTTGCAACAGAACCTCCATTCTTACAACCTCTACTCCAACCTTCATCAGATCCACTTGTCCTGAATCATAAAGGTAAGCTTCCCTTTCTCCACCCATCTTTACTGTTAGGTGAGTCTTCTGGGTCAAAGCAAGCTGCCACGAGCAACCTACTTTCCCAGGGGGAGTTCCATTCTCCCACCACCTCTCCTCTGACCTTCATCAGAGCTGTTGAGCCTGAGATAAACAGGCTAGATTCCCTTCCCCCACTCATCTTCCCAAGTTGCTGAGTCCTTTGGGCAAAATAAGTTACCCTAAACAGCCTATTATGAAAGGGAGACCACTATTCTCCTGCTACCTCTTCCCCTACCTTCATCAGACATTCAGATACTGTAACATATAGGTAAGCTTCCCTTCCTCCACCCATTTTCCCTGATTGTTGTGTCCCCTGGGCCAAGCCAAGCTGCCCTGAGCTGTCTGCTAGCCCAAGAGTACTTCCATTCTCCTGTCACATCCCTGCCCACCTTCATTGGATCTGTGGCTCCTGTACCATACAGACCTCCAAATCCTGAATGATACAGACCTGCAGATTCAGAAACATACTCAAAGGATACCCATTAGAGGCCTGCAACACCACCTCCCAATAACTAGTAGAACAGGAACTTACAGAGACCAAAGCCATCCAGAATCCTCCAAAGTACACAACAAAAACCAGAGCACTCTGATGCTTTCAGAGCAAACCTACACTTCAACAGTAAGCCTTGGATTTCCTAACAACACTGAAGCACGGAAAAGTGATCTCTTTTTTTTTGTTTTGTTTTTAAAAAATCAGGCATTGTTTTAGTTTCCTTTATAATTTAATAAACACTTCTTTTTTATTAGATGTTTTCTGATTTAAAATATCTCCTTCCCCAGGTTCCCCCCCCAAAAAAGAAAAATAACATAAAATAAGGAAAAAAAATTTTAAAAAAAACCCAAAACTAAAACAATTCTCTGTTCTCCCCCCCGCCCCCATCTCCCTGCTCACCATCCCACCCCCTCCTGCTTCCTGGCCCTGGCATTCCCCTATACTGGGGCATAGAACCTTCACAGGGCCAAGGGCCTCTCCTCCCACTGATGACCAACTAAGCCATCCCACCATGTACATACTTTGGTTGGTGGTTTAGTCCCTGGGAGCTCTGAGGGTACTAGTTGTCTCCTGAGAGGCTCTGACAGTGCCCAACTAATACAGAAGTAGAGACTCACAGCCATCCATTGGACTGAGCACAGGGTCCCCAATGAAGGAGCTAGAGAAATAACAATGTGGGAGAATTTTACACCGAGTCTCACCAATTGGCAGGCCATCAACATAAAAATCAAAAGAGAAATAATGAAATTAAGAGACATTATGAATAAAATGGGTATAACAGAAATCTATTGAATATTCACCCAAACAAAAAATAATATATCTTCTTCTTAGCACCTCATGAATCCTTCTCCAAAACTGACCACATAGTCGAACACAAGGCAAGCTTTAATAGATATTAGAAAACTGACATAACTCCTTGTATCTTATAAGATCACTATTAATTAAAACTGGACTTCAACAACAGCAAACACCAGAAAACATATACACTCAAGGAAATTAAACAGATCTCTACTCAGTGACCTCTGGCTTAGGAAATATATAAATAAATTAAAGACTTTGTAGAATCCAATTAAAATAAAGGCACAATGTACTCAAAGTTAAGGGAAACAATGAAATCAGTGCTAAGCATAAAGTTCATAGCACTAAATGGCTCCATAAAGAAAATAAAAATTTCTCATACCAGCACTTTAAAAGTATAACTGAAATCTCTAGAATAAAAGAAACAAGCACACCAAAGAAGAGTAGATGGCAAGAGATAATCAAAATCATGGCTGAAATCAATCATTTAGAAATGAAGATTTGTAAAAAGAATTAACAAAACTAAAAGCTGGTGCTTTGAGAAAAATCAACAAGATAGACAAAACTTTAGCCAAACTAACAAAAAGGCAAGGAGTATCTAAACAAACATTAGAACTTACTTCTCAAATCTGTACTCTACAAAATTGGAAAATCTGAAGGAAATGGATAATTTTCTAGACAGGTACCACTTACCAAAGTTAAATCAAGATCATATAAAGTATTTAAACAGCCCTATAGCTCCTAAAGGAAAGAAGGAGTCATCTAAATTTTCCTAACCCCAACCACACCCTCAAAAATACTAAGCCCAGGGCCAAATAGTTTCAGTGCAGAATTCTACCAGACTTTTAAAGAATAATACGCCTCAAACTTTTCCATATAACAGAAACAGAAGGAATACTGCCAAACTCGGTTTTTGAAACCACAGTTTCCCTGATGGCTAAACCACACAAATACTTAAAGAGAGAGCATTTCAGACCCCTTTCTCTTATGAATATTGATGCAAAAGTACTCACAAACCAAATCTGGGAACACATAAAAATCATCATCTGTCATGATAAAATAGGTTTTATTCCAGGGATGCAGGGATGCTTCAGTATATGAAAATCCATCAACATAATCCACCACATTAAAAAAAACTGAAAAAAAAAGTCACTTGATTATTCATTAGATGCTAAAAAGGCCTTTGACAATATCCAGCATCCTTCATGCTAAAGGTATTTGAGCAATCAGAGGTACAGGGCAATTCCTAAACATAATCAAAGCAGTATACAGCAAGCCAGTAGCCAACACCACACTGATGAAGAGAAACCCAACACATTTACACTAAAATCAGGAACAAGACAAAACTGCCCAATCTCTCCCTATCTGTTCAATATAGTACTTGAAGTTCTAGCCTGAGAAATAACATAACTAAAGGAGATTAAAGGGACATAAATTGGAAAGGACAAGTCAAAATATCACTATTTGCAGATGATATGAGTGTGTAATTAAGTGACCCCCCAAACTGCACTAGAGAACTCCTACAGCTGAAAATCTGCTTCAGCAAAATGGATGGATGCAAACTTTACTTAAAGACATCAATAGTTCTCCTTTATACAAATGATAAATGGTTTGACTAAGAAATTAGGAAAACAAAACCCTTTACAATAGCCATACATAATATAAAATATCTTGGTGTAACTCTAACCATACAAGTGAAAGATCTATATGACAAGATCTTTAAGTCCCTGATGAAAGAAACTGAAGAAGATCTCAGAAGATGGATAGATCTCCCATGATCATGGGTAGGTAGGATTAACATAGTAAAAATGTGATCTTACCATAAACAATCTACAGATTCAATGTGTTTCCCTCAAAATTCCAGCGTAATTTTTATCATTTAAGTTTTTTCTTTATTTTTTATTTTATGAGTACATTATTACTTTGCTATTCCTGTGATAAAACACCATGACCAAAACACTGTATAAAATAAAACATTTAATTTGGAGCTCATGGTTTCATAAAGATAGAGTCCATTACTAACATGACAGTAAGCATGAGCATGAGAGCAGCCAGACAGCAATGGCATTTGGCACTTGAACAATAGCTGAGGGCTCACATCTTGAAACATAAGCAGGAGGCAGATATAGCTAACTAGTAATAAGTAGAGCAATAGTGATAAAAACTACATGGTTATTGTTACAGAAACAGGCATGTTGATCAATGGAATCAAAATAAAGACCCAAAAATAAATCCACATACCTATGGGCTCTTGATTTTTGAGAAAGAAACCAAAACTATTCAATGGAATAAAGCATGGATCTTCAAAGAATGGTACTGGTATAACTGAATGTCCACATGTAGTAGAATGAAAATAAATCCATATTTATCTGCACAAAACTCAAGACCAAGTGTGAAGTGGAACTTTAAGGGTTCTTTGGAAAGTCAATTAGATGGTGTTTTTCTAGGGCAAACATGTGAAGGAAGGTTTTGTTAAAGTGGACACATGTGTGAAAAGCTAAGACTGACTCGAGAAGGAATGTTTACTGAAGCAGACACAGGAGAGAGGATGTTTTGCTAAAGCAAGCATGTGAAAGAACACATGATGAAGGATTCTTTGTTAACAACACACATGTATTGGTCTGCCGTACAATGCTTGTTAAGCTGCATTTGTTGGGATTCTTTATAGATAAAAACACCAAAATCTTCTGTTGGTGTATTGCTGTTTCTTAGCCAGACTAACTAGAGGGCACAGAGATAGTTTCCTAATTAACAAGATCAGAAATGATAAAGGA
>NC_045030.1:114409973-114416127 GCF_008632895.1 Mastomys coucha
AATTTACATGTAAATAAAGAAAGTATCTAAAAAAAAAAAGAGAACTTCTTTCATGTGACTATAAACAAGTAACATTAAAAATATCTTGGGAGAAAGATATACTCTTAGATGAAGAAGTAATTATCAAATGTCAAAAGCCATTGAATGAGACCCATTTTCTTGAGTGTGGTATCTCATTCCCAAATGGACATACATGGTATGTGTTCACTTATTAGTGCTTATTTGCAAGATGCCCATGCCATATTCCTCAAACCTAAGGAGGCCTGACAGGAAGGAGGGTATAAGCAGTGCTTGAGTCTCACTTGAAAAGGGAATGAAATAGTTATGGAAGGCAGATCACAAAAGGGAACTGGGTGGGAATGTGGATTGGGAGGAATGTTGTAGGGTTTGGGGTCGGGTGTAGTCAAGGGCAGCAGGGATGTCCAGATGACCAAGGGGAGAAGGGATACCTCTAACTGACTGGGGTTGGAGAGAGGGCATCTCCAGAAAGAGATGGGGATGTGGGATAGGGGAGTTGCTCAAGTATCAGTGGGGTTTCCTCAGCTTTGACTAACAACATTGGGGATGCAGAACCTGCGGAGGCTCCCTCTTGCTGCCAAGCAGCAACCTGGATGAATCAGTAGGGAGACAAACCAACCCACAAACATTTGAATCCAAACTTACCCTGTGTACAAGAAAGGCTGGAGATTGGGGATGGATCAGATACTGAGGAAAAAGCCAAACAAATTCCATCCAATTTGAGACCCATCCCACAGGCAAGCACCAATCCCTGACACTATTTGTTATATTCTTGTTATGCTTGCAGACAGGATGCTAGCATGGCTCTCCTCTGAGAGGCTCCACCCACCAACTGACTGACTGATTCAGACACCTGCAGCCAAACAGTGGATAGAGCTTGGGAACTCTTATGGAAGAACAGAAGAAAGGGTTGTTATTCCTAAGGTAATAGGAACCCCACAGGAAGATGAAAAGAATCAAGTAACTTGAACCCGTTGGGCAATCAGAGATTGAACCACCAACCAAAGAACCTACAAGTGTTGGACCTATGCCTCCCTACCCATATGTAGCAGATATACAGCTTGGCCTTCATGTGGGCCCAGAGAACTGGAAGAGGTGCTATTCCAAAAGCTGTTGCCTATTCTAGTAGCTGGGCTGCCATGTCTGGCCTCAGTGGGAGAGAATGTTCCTAGCCTAGCCAGAATGGGGTTTACCCAAGGGAGACGAGAGAAGAAGGGGAGGGGAACATGAGAGTATTGTGGGAATGGGTGACTGGGAGGGGCAGTGAGCAGGATGTAAAGTGATCAAGTAATAAATAAATAAATAAATAAGTAAATAAATAAATAAATAAGAAATCTCTCCAAATCCATAATTTTTATTAATGAACTAAGATATTTAATTTTAATAATTGTAGGTACCTTCTTATTTGATTAGGAGGCAAGTAATATTTCCCTCTTGAAAAACAATTAGAATACTAATATCAAAGGAGTAAAACAACTTTATTGTTCTTCTAAATCAACAGAGTAAACAAAATACTGTGATTACCAAAACTGCTTGTTTCCCTTTATCTCTTCCTTTGTGCTCATGCTTATTTTGGTCCACATTAGTATAAACCGTGGCAGATATATGTGTCTCATCAAATTCTATATTTATTCACTGGATCAAAACAGTATAATGGACAGAGATATCTACAAAGTCTGATGTTTCAAGTTCATGTTTATCTTCAAGTTCAAATCCTTGCTTTGCTACCTGAACATTCTTTAATTTTTAAGGAAATTTTTATAACACAAATGGACTGTTGTACAATGTGGCATAGTGTTTGACTCTTTTAAGAGGTCCCAAACATTTATATCCAGCTCTCTTGTTTAGTTCTCATTGTAATAACCGCTTTCCACTGTAGTGTAACATTACTTGCATAGACCTTCAGGGAGGATCAAATTGGTGAGTATAGCTTCGTCACATGGAGATATTACCAAGGAGTATTGTATCAGAAAACTGAAAATTTTCTTTGCCTCCATAGGGTTATGAACACAACTTAATAGTGTTTAAATATAAGTTGTTTCTCTTTAATTTCTTTCTGGAAATATAACTCATCTTGACAGTATTTCATTTTGCCTGTCACAAAAAAAAAATAACCTCTGTTGAGTTCTAGTGAAAGTGTTTTACCATTATAAAACATTCTCAAATAGCAGTAATACAACAATTAAGAAGCTGCAGTTTTACAGTAAAGCAATTTTGCCCAAAGTCATGTTCTCACTGCACCACATGGCATCGTAATGCAATGGCCCTGAGATTTGTTGATATTTTAATAGCAACTTAGTCTCATAAAGGTCTGCAAATATATTTGTATTCAGAGTTGGATGGTTGAAATCATATATTGTATCAACAGTGTAATACTTTTAAATATAATATCCATAGGCTGCTATTGAAATTTTTATGTTCCATATTTGGATATAACTTTTGTGCAAGGTAGTAAATTTTCATTTAACACTGTAAATTCAATAGCTTAAAGAAAGAAAAGTTGTAATTTCCCTTTCTTCAACAATGGTTATCAAATCCTGTTTAAACATGCAATTACTTTTTTCATTCTTAGGAATAATTTTAGGAGGTTGTATAGACGTCTCAGTTGTGAAAATGATTTCTACACAGATATGACAATCTGAGTTTTTAGCAGTCATGTGAGAAATAAAAACAAAAACCAAGCATGGTTATCCATTGACCAGCTTCCCTAACTCATTGCTGAGCTATGTTTGCTGAGACCCTCTTTCCAGGAAGTAGGAAGGAACATTCATCTGGCTAAGGAAGACACTATAATATAAGTGTATAGACTCTAAATGCCCATAAGTGTACCTGTCTGTTCATATACATGTATGCCCATGAACATGTATATAACATAAAAATACATTTTGAAATAAGATTTAAACTTTACCAAATTCAAAATATACCACAATACACTATTTAAAATCCCTTACTAGAATAATTCTGCTTTTCTTCCTTCTTTTGTCCAGAAGAAAAGGAATAAGCTGGTATAAGGGGCCATAAGATCATAATTGTTAGTGTTAATGTAAAGATGACTGTGGGAATGATCAATGGGCATTTCTCACGAAGCTAGAGGTTGTCTAACAACAAATATGACTGAACTGAAAGGTACATCTTACTTTATGCAAAAGTCTTTCTTGTATTTTTATCTAAAATTGACCAATATTATTTACTGTATTGTTCAATATATTCTAGATGACTTGGTAGAAATCTTAGATAAACATGCTTGTCTCAATTCCATCATGTATTTGGAGTTCTTCAGATAGTAACATCTATCCAGGTCCTTGCTACTTTGAGTTTCAGTTACTTCTTGTGTTGTTTTTCTGTGTGGTTTAGATATAGGGTCTTACTATGTAGCCCTTATTGGCATATTACTCACTTTGTTAACCAGGGTGACCTTGAACTCATGGAGATGTACCTGTCTCAGTTTCCACAGTACACTACCATGCCCAGCCAATACTCCTTTTGCTTTTTATTTTATTTTTTGAAATGTGTTTGCCATTATCAATTTTATTCTGTTTCTTCTTGCTCAGAATTTATATCTATACTTTCTTCCTTCATGTAATTCCCTTCTCCAATCTAGATTCTACATTCAACCTATTTTTTAAAAGTACACCTTTTCCTATATCAGAACAATTTGTTCCTTTTCTATATTATTCTAACAATTTAATGTCTAATACCTAAGCATTTAATTTTATATTTTGTTTTAATTTTAATTGATGTATGCCAATGCCTTCTCTAATACTTCTAGCAAAGTTCACTGTGGTAAATCCTCTTCATGTTTTTTTCTTTTTTTCTGCAGGCAGGAAGCTCACTGCATGATACCAAGCTATGTTTTGAACATGTGTCAACTTTCTAGCCTTTATCCAGAGGCTAGAATATTGCCACAACTGGTAGTATCACAGGCATGTGTGATCACAGCTAACTAGATTTACAAACATTAATATGACCATTTTTCTTCTGTGCTGCATTAGCACAGATCCTTATACACACACACACACACACACAGAGAGAGAGAGAGAGAGAGAGAGAGAGAGAGAGAGAGAGAGAAAGAGAGAGAGAGAGAGAGATTTAGTTTTTTATTCTGTGAAGAGTAAAGTTTTCTAAATTGTTCTCTTGCAAGATTAACTGCTAAAGAACAATCATGCTTGAATAGATGTCAATTAGTGGACTTTAAAGCTATTCTGTTATATCAAGAGTAAGGGGAGGGTTGGTTAATTTTTTTTTTTACTAGCTCTTAGTTAGCACTACTTTTAGAAAGGTCTTTAAAGGGGAAACAAAGTATAATTAGCCTTTAAACCAAGCTGGGATATTCCTTTTTGAGCACCATTTAATCACTACCAGCCATCCCAATTAAGCAGAATTACCATCCCAATTAAACAGTGATCATTGTTGTTAATTACTATTAATTTAGTAACTTGGGAGATGTCTCATTTAAGTGGACTTCTTAATTAAGTCTCAATTAAATTGAATACATTATATTAGAAATGATGATCAAATATGCTGCATTGTTTGGCAATTATAAACCAATGGTCTTAAAACTTAGCCCTTCATTCAGTATAATTTGGGAGGCACATTACATATCAAAATGAGCTGAAAGAATGCTACTGATATTATTGCTGATTCTCCCTTTTATGAATTTCCATAAAAGCATAGAGTACTTTTATTTTTTTAATTGAAATAGAAAAAACATATTCAGAAAAAAGAAAATAGAAACATTTTATCTATGTCTAGAACTTATATGGAAGCATTCTATAGCCATTATAACTTAGAAAGTTGCTTTATAGGAAATCGCTTCTAAATAACTGCTATGATAAACTAACTCAGCATAGTCATATTATTCTACTTCTATATTTTTTCATTAATTTTCTGTCTAGTAGTATAGTAGTCAATGTGACAAACATAACCAATCTTGAATAGTTGAGATTAGTTACTTAAAAGTTCAAGCTGTAAGTCAATCAACACAGAAATATAACATATTTGTTTCCAAAAATTTAACATCTTTACAAGATTTATCAATGTCTTATGTTATACATTGAGATGTAAGCCATCACGTAGATTTTTGATAAAAAGTCTTCAGCTCATTGCTTACTTACTAATTGTTCCTATAATTCCAAGTGTTATGAAGATTTCAAAATGCTTTGTGACACAGCTATGATCTGGACTTGGCTTTGAATGCTTTAGTTAATTCTTTGGATTAAATGTTTGCTTCTCCTCAAAAATCCATGCCTTACATTGTAATCAGTATGATGGTATTGGGAGTTAATATCTTTTGGTAATGTCTGGATTATGATGGCTTCATTTTCATGAATGGCTTTAATTCTTATGTATATAAGACTTGAGAATGCTTTTTCATTCTGTTTCTGACAGCCTTATCTGAGAAAGAAATATGTTTTGTGTTTAAGAGCTTCCCTACCTGTGGCAAGCATCTTATTTTTTTTTCTGTGATGTGATACCATAATTGAACAACTTATAAAAATTTGTATTAGTGCTTACATTATCTGGAGAAGAGTTTAAGGCTGTCATGACAGGGAACATGGCAGCAGGCAGATAGTCATGATACTGTAGGAGTAGCTTAGAATTTGTATCTTGATTCACAAGCATAAGGCACAGAGAGCTAACTGGGAATGTCTTGGACTTTGAAACCTCAAAACTCACACCTTATGACACACATCTACTCCAACAATGCCATACCTTCTAATCTTTTCCAAAGATTTTTACCAACTAAGGACCAAGAATTCATAAACATGCATATATGGGTGTCATTCTTATTCAAAGCACATCTTTATAGTCCATGGACCCCATATGCTTACGGCCATACTATAGTGAAAAAATAATTTAGTGCACCTTCAAAAGTCCTCATAGACTTTTACAGTCTTAACACAGTTTAAAAGTTCAGTCTCTTCAGACACCCAAAGCAATCTCTTAAGTGTAACCCCCAGTAAAATCAAAAAGTAAATTATATACTTCCAACATACTATGATGCAGAATATACAACACCTTTCCAAAATGTAGGCATAAAGGTGTAGATAAGAAATACTGGACCACTGTAAAACTGAAATCCAACAGGGCAAATTCTAAATCCAGTACCTATATGTCCAATGTTAATTTAGATGAT
>NC_045030.1:114416434-114418706 GCF_008632895.1 Mastomys coucha
CTGCTTCTATAAGGGTGTTCCCCCACCAACCCACTCTTGCCTCCCCACCATCACATTCCCCTACACTGAGGCATTGAGCCTTCACAGGACCAAGGGCCTCTCCTCCCAATGATAACCAACATGCCATCCTCTGCTATACATATGCAGATGGAGCCATGGGTCCCTAGATGTGTACTCTTTAGTTGGTGGTTTAGTCCCTGGGAGCTCTAGGGTTCTGGTTAGTTGATATTGTTATTCTTCCTATGGGGTTGCAAACCCCTTCATCTCCTTCAGTACTTTCCCTAACTCCTTGGTTTTTCTGTACTCAGTCTGAGGGTTGACTGCAAATATCCACATCTGTATTGGTCAGGCTCTGACAGAGCCTCTCAGGGGTCAACCATACCAGGCTCCTGCTAACAAGTGCTTCTGGGCATCAACAATAGTGTCTGAGTTTGTTGTCTGCAGATGGGATGAATCCCTAGGTAGGACAGTCTCTGGATAGTCTTTTCTTCAGTCTCTACTCCACTCCTTGTTCCTGAATTTCCTTTAGACAGGAAAAATTCTGGGTTAATATATTTGAGATGGGTGGGTGGCCTCATCCCTCAACTGGGGGCCATGCTTATCTACTAGATATGGTTTCTATAAGTTCTCTCTTCCCTTTTTTGAGTATTTCAGCTAATGCCATCCCTGTTGGGTCTATACTTAATAGATAGCTATTGATATCAAATTTAACAGACTGTTAGGTCTGAAACCTGGACTCTTCCTTGAGTTACATTTACATAAGCTTACATATTTGATGGTTTTGGGATAGGATGATACTTTAGACCTTTTGTTTCCCACAAAATACAGTATTACCAGGATGGGGTCTTACAATGAATGCATAACTCCCTCTGTTCAATTTCTTATTTATTATGTCTTTCAGAAAAGACCATAACTCCAACATTAAATTTCTTGGTACTCCTTTGCTTTCTAAACTGTACATTTTATATTTCTGCTTGCCTCACTTTCACTTTTCATTGTGGATCTATATAAGAATGATGACTAATAACTATACAAATTGGTCAATATGAGGCTTGTTTAGTACTTCTCTACCCAAGGAATTAGTTCTAAACTTTAATTTATCCTAAGGCAAATATTTAGAACAAGGGGAAAATCAGCCACACTCTTTGCCAAAATATTACAAGAAAGGTCACTAAACAAGTTGCTAATATCCTTCCACTCTAATAGTTTTCACTATTTTATTAGTGAAAACTATTTTATTTTATTTTATTTTATTTTATTTTTACAATTGCCTATATTTGAAACATAACAGTGAAAAAATGGAAAAATCATGTAGACCAAGGGAAGTTTTGAGGAGCCAATAAAATAGTATGGATAAGGGGTTATGCACCAGCAATTTGTTGAAACATTTTAAACATCTTACCTGTTTTTCTCCTCAGTTTATTTAAACATTGTATCCTTTGTCCCATCACCATAGCAGCTAACAGCTCTATGCACATTTAAAACTCTTTTTTTTTCCTTGTGCATCATAAAACCAACATAGGTGTCCATCAACAGAGATAAAGTGTATGGTTATTTTTTATTAGATATTTTCTTTATTTACATGTCATATGGTATCTCCTTTCCCTGTTTCCCCTTGAAAAAAAGAAAAAAAAAGCCTGTTTCCTCCCCTCTTCACCTGCTCAACCACCCACCCTCTCATGCTTCCTGGCCCTGTCATTCTCCTACACTGGGGCATAGAGCCTTCACAGGGCCAAGGGCCTCTCCTCTCATTGATGACTGATTAGGCCATTCTCTTATACATATGCTGCTGGAGGACCCAGCTGACAACTCTTAAGCCTTCATAGTGGGCTTCTATTGCCAACATTGTTCTCAGTACTACTTTCTACTAAGCTCCTCCTAGGACAGTCCATTAATCCCCATTTACAGTGTTCAATAGTTTTACTAGTCTAGAGTCTCAAAGTCTTCCAAATTCTTCCAAAAGATAATATGATCAAGCCTGTTCTAATAATAGTCTACTTGATGGTACCAAGTTCTTTTCAGTTACTTTTCTATTGCTGTGCTATGACAATGATCAAGGCAACCTACAGAAGGAAGAGTTTAATTTGGGGGCTTACATTTTCAGAAGGATAGAGTTCCTGGCTATCATGGTAAAGAGCAAAACAGCAAGCAGACATGGCACTGGATCAGTAGTTGGCAACATCCAATTGTAGAAGTGCAAGGCAGAGAGAGAGAAAGTGAGAAAGAGAGAGACAGGGAGAGGTGGAGGAGGAGAGGTAGGGGGAGGAGGAAA
>NC_045030.1:114419449-114435413 GCF_008632895.1 Mastomys coucha
GCCTCGAACTCAGAAATCCACCTGCCTCTGCCTCCCAAGTGCTGGGATTAAAGGAGTGCGCTACCACCACCCAGCAATATATATTTTTAAAGAGCTTATAATCTTGTAATTCAGTAGACATTTGAGGACTTTAAGAGCACATAACTGTGGGAGGACCTGGAGGCAAGAAACAGGGAGGAAAGTGTTGAAATTCAATTAAACATTTTTTCAAAAACATTTTTAGAGAAGAAATAATATAAGAAGGAGATAAAAGCAATATAAATAAAAAAGGAAGAAGTCAATTAACACTTATTTGCAGAAGACCTAATTGTATACATAAGAGATCTTAAGGACTTTCCTAGAAAAGTAGTATAAATAACCATTTTCAGAAGGCTAAAAAAGTACCACTCAAAATAAGTAGTCTTTCTACTTGCTAATGACATTCACACTGAGAAAGAAATAAAAGAAATACTTGTCTTAGTAAGTCTGTTACAAGGTAAAAAACAAAAATAAAAACAAAACAAAACATAAACAAAAATCAAAAACATAAACAAAAGCAAAACCACCTTTACCAAGGTAGCCCATAAAAGAAAGGGTTTCAAATAGAGTTCATTATAACTGAGCAAAGGTAATGTGACAGGAAGGACTGCAAAATAAAATCTGTATCTTTAAGCAGAAGGAAAAGAGGCAGAGAGAAGGCAAACTGGAATTATTTGGAGTCTAGAAAATTTCCAAACTCACCCTCAGTGACACAAATTCTCCAAAAATACCAAACTGTAGTTTTCTGCCAGCGGACCCTACACGATAGTGGATTGTCCTAGACTGGACATCCAAATCATTCCAAAATAGTTTCAGCAACTGAACACATATTCAAACATATGAGCCTATTCTCCTTCAAACCACCACACAGTTAATTCACACTACCCTTAAAAAATATTCTTGATGCCTTAGTCCCTGGGAGCTATGGGGGGAACTGGTTGGTTGATATTGTTGTTCTTCCTATGGGGTTGCAAACCCCTTCAACTCCTTCAGTCCTTTCTCTAACTCCTCTATTGAGGACCCCACCATCAACAAAGGACTACACATGGCTCCAGCTGCATATGTAGCAGAGGATGGCCTTGTCCCACATTGACAAAGCTCAATAGATGCCCCAGTGTAGGGGAATCGAGGGCAGGGAGGTGGGAGAGGGTGGGTGGGTGGAGGAACACCCTCATACAAGCAGGGGGAGGAAGGATGGGATAGGGGGTTTCTGGGACGCGGAGAAAGTGGGAAAGCAGATAGCATTTGAAATGTAAATAAACAAAATATCCAATAGAAAAGAGAAAGAAAGAAAAAAATATTATTGAGTAAAACTAAACAGGAAGGGAACATCTTATACAATAAAATATTTAAACCACTTAAGAAAGGAATTTAAAATATATTAGAAAATAGCAATAGCTCCAGTGCTTTATGAATTAATAAGATGTTGTAAACTTCATCATCCAACAAAAAGCAATCTTTAGAGTTATTCTATCTCTATCAAAATTCCAATGTAATTATTCTTCATAAATAATAAAAACATTTTCTTAAAATTCATCCAAAAGCACAAAAGAGTCAAGATAGCCAACACAATCTTGTACAACAAAACAACAAAAAAAAATATTCTTGCCAAAAGTATGACCACTCTTGATTCTAAGTTCCACTACTTAGCTAAAAAGAATATGAAACCAAGTTTTTATATTTTATGGACAGACATTTCTTGAAGCAAATATTTTTAAATGGTTTAAATGGTGTATTTTTTAGCACAAATGAGATTAGATGTTAAAAATAGAAAAGCAAGTACAAATTTCCCAATTATTTTGATGCCAGGGCCAGGAAGCAGGAGAAGGTGAGTTGGTAAGTAGGGGGAGGGAGGAGGGTATAGGAGATTTTTGGAGGGGAAACTGAAAATGAGATATCATTTGAAATGTAAATAAAGAAAATACACAATATAATAATAATAATAATAATAATAATAATAATAATAATAATAATAATAATGATGATAATAATAAAAAAACAGGAAGCTACAAGTGCTGGCAGAAATACTGAGAAATTGGAGCCCCGTGGTTTGCTGGTATGGAGGTAGAGTTGACACTGTGGGAAAAAATACGCTGCTCCTTGAAATCTAAATATAGAATTATATATTACTTAAAATAAAAGAAAGTAAGTAATCCTTCTAGAATGAAGAAACCTGCAAGGGGCCGTTAAAAATTATTCTGAATGGAACTATAATACAATGTATTGGGGAAGAAAAGATGGCTCAGTTACTATCAAATGTGATCATATCTACTCCAATTTCTCTCTTCTATTCCATGACAAGTCCCATAACATGTGCCTCTCATAACTTTGTGCCACTTATTTATTTATTTATTTATTTATTTATATTCATATTGCATTACATTTATTCATATTACACCCTGATTGATGCACCCTTTCTCAGTCACACCTCTTACATTCCTTCCCCCTTCCCTTCTCCTCTGAGATACCCCTCTGGATATCCCCATACCCTGTCACATCAAGTTTTTGTGGGACTAGGCACATCATTTTCCACTGTGGCCAGACAAGGCATCCCAGCTTCAAGAACATATTCTACAGACAAGCAATAACTTTTGGAATAGCTCATGTTACACTTGTTCAGGAATCACATGAAGACCAAGCTGTACATCTGCTTCATATGTCCAGGATCCTAGGTCCAGCCCATATATACTCTGTTGTGGTGGTTCAGTTATAGAGAACCTCAGGAGAATTGACTCTGTTGGTCTTGCTATGGAGTGCCTATCAATCCAGGTCCTCAACTGCTCTTTCAACTCTTTCATAAGAGTCTTCAAGGTCTACCCACTGTTCAGCTGTGGGTCTATACCTCTGTCTAAGTCAGGTGCTTGATAGATCTTCTCAGAGGACCTCCATACTAGACTTTTGTCCAAAAGCATTACAAAGCATCATTAATAGTGTCAGGGATTGGTGATTGCCCATGAGATGGGTCTCTAGTTTGGTCAGTTATTACATATTCATTCCTACAGGCATCCCATATCTGTCCCACATCCATGTATTTATTGTACACAGGATGAAATTTGGGTCAACAGTTATGTGTGTAGATTGATGGGTGTCCCTATTTGCTACAAATAGGGCTCCTACCTGGCTACTAGAAGTGACTTCTTCAGGTTCCATATCCTCAATGTTGTGAGGCACAGATAAGATCACTCCCATTGATTAATAAGTGTCCCCCTAACCCAGGTCTCTGACATATACTTGAGATGTACCCTCCACTTTCCCTCCCCATCCAGTTTCATACTTATATTCATTCTCATATCTGGCTATCTCTTCTATTATGTCCCAATCTGCTCCTGAACTTCTCTATTTCCTTTCCCATCCCCTATCTCAGTTCCCTCCATCTATTTGCCTCCTATAATTATTTATTCACTGTTCTAAATGAGATTCAAGTATCCTCAATTCATTCTTACTTCTTGTTTATCTTCTTTTGTCTATGGAGTGTTACATAAGCATACTGTATTTTATGCCCAATATCTACTTATAAGTAAGAACAAACCACACATGTCCTTTTGTTAGTCAATCAGGATGATATTCTCAAGTTCCATTCATATCCTGCAAAATTCATGATATCTTTGTTTTTAATAGATAAACAGTATTTCATTGTGTAGGATTACCACAATTTCTTTATCTAATTTTCAGTTAGGGAACATCTTGTTTACAGTTTCTGGCTATTAAGAATAAAACTGCTGGGCTGGAGAGATGGCTCAGTGGTTAAGAGCACCGACTGCTCTTCTGAAGGTCCTGAGTTCAAATCCCAGCAACCACATGGTGGCTCAGAACCATTTCTAATCTGACACCCTCTTCTGGTGTGTCTGAAGACAGCTACAGTGTATTTATATATAATAATAAATCTTAAAAAAAAGAATAAAACTGCTTTGAACATCCTTGACCAAGTGTCCTTGTGGAATGGTAGAGTATCTTATAGGTATATTCTTAGGAGTGATATAGCTGGGTCTTGAGGTACAATTATTTCCAGTTTTCTGAGAAACTGCTACATTGATTTACAAAATGGTTGTATAAGTTTGCACTCACACTAGCAATGTAGGAGTAATCCCTGTGATCCCATGATCCACATCCTTCCCAGCATGTTCTATCACTTGAGGCTTTTGGTTTTTTAGACTTAGCCATGTCACCAGTGTAAGATGGAATCTCAATTTGATTTGTATTTCCATGATGACTGAGATTTTGAGCATTGCTTTTTATTTTTTATTTATACTTTAATCTTCTTTTTACGGTACAGACTTTATCTCCCTCCTGGCTAACCCTCTGACAGTCCCACATCCCATACCTCCTCCCCCCATCTCTAAGAGGATGTCTCAACACCTTACTCCAACCCCAGCAGACCTCCAGCTCCTTGGGGTCCCATGTCACTTGAGGGTTAGGTGCATCTTCTCTGAGACCAGACCAGGCTGTCCTCTGCTGTATATGTGTTGGGGGCCTCATATTAGCTGGTGTACCCTGCCTGGTTGGTGGCTCAGTTTCTGAGAGATGTCAGGGGTCCAGGTTAGTTGAGACTGATGGTGTTTCTCTAGGGTTGTATTTCTCATCAGGTTCTTCCAGCTTTTCCCTAATTCAACCACAGGGGGCACCAGGTTCTGTCCATTGGTTGGGTATAAATATCTGCATCTGAGTCTTTCAGCATCTTCTTGTGTCTTTCAGAGGGCAGTCATGATAGGCCCCTTTTTGTGAGCACACCATAGCCTCTGTAATATTGTCAGGCCTTGGGGCCTCCCCTTGAGCTGGATCCCACTTTGAGGCTGTCTCTGGACCTTCTTTTCATCAGTCTCTGCTCCGCTTTTGTCCCTGAAGTTCTTTTAGACAGGAACAATTCTGGGTCAGAGTTTTTGACTGTGGGTTGGCAACATCGTCCCTCCACTTGAGGTCCTGTTTTTCTACTGTAGGTGGGCTATATAAGTTTCTTCTCCCCAATATAGTTGTTTCATCTAAGATCCTTCAATTTGTGTGCTGAGAGTCTCTCACCTCCTGGGTCTCTGGTATATTCTAGAGGGTCCCCACAACTCATACCCCCCGAGATGGCCTACTTCTGAGTGGATACCTTATCAGTGAGTGCATACCATGTGAATTCTTTGTGATTGGGTTACCTCACTCAAGATGATATTCTCCAGATCCATTTCCCTAAGAATTTCATAACTTCATTGTTTTAGATAGCTGAGCAGTACTCCATTGTGTAGATGTACCACATTTTCTGTATCCATTCCTCTGTTGTGGGACATCTGGGTTCTTTCCAGCTTCTAGCTATTGTAAATAAGGCTTCTATGAACATAGTAGAGCATGTGTCCTTATTACATGTTGCAGTATCTTTTGGGTATATGCACAAGAGTGGTATAGCTGAGTCCTCTGGTAGTACTATGTCCAATTTCTGGACGAACCACCAAACTGATTTCCTGAGTGGTTGTACCAGCTTGCAATCCCACCAGCAATGAAGGAGTGTTCCTCTTTGTAAATAACCTCACCAGCCCAGCATCTGCTGTCACATGAGTTTTGATCTTAGTTATTCTGACTGGTGTGAGATAGAATCTCAGGGTTGTTTTGATTTGCATTTTCCTAATGACTAAGCATGTTGAACATTTCTTTAGGTGCCTCTCAGCCATTCAGTATTCATCAATTGAAAATTCTTTGTTTCATTCTGCTCAGCTATCTAAAACAATTCTTTGTTTCATCCATTTCATTAAAAATGGGGTCATTTTTAATAGGGTTATTTGGTTCTCTGAAGTCTAACTTCTTGAGTTCTTTGTATATATTGGATTTTAGCCATCTATCAGATGTAGAATTGGTAAATATCTTTTCCCAATCTGTTGGTTGCCATTTTGTCTTATTGACAGTGTCCTTTGCCTTATAGAAGCTTTGTAATTTTTTGAGGTCCCATTTGTCAATTATTTTTTGTTGTTGTTGTTGTTTGTTTTCGTTTTTGTTCTTTTTTGAGGCAATTCTTGATTTTATAGCATAAGCTATTGGTGTTCTTTTCATGAAATTTTTTCCTGTGCTCATGTGCTTGAGGCTCTTCCCAACTTTCTTTTCTATTAGTTTCAGTGTATCTGGTTGTATGTAGAGGTCCTTCATCCACTTGGACTTGAGCTTTGTACAAGTATATAAGAATGGTTTGATTTGCATTCTGCCACATGCTAACCACCAGTTGAGACAGCACCATTTGTTGAAAATGCTATCCTTTTTCCACTGGATGGTTTTAGCTCCTTTGTCAAAGATCAAGTGACTATAGGTGTGTGGATTCATTTCTGGGACTTCAATTCTACTCCATTGATCTCCCTGCCTGTCACTGCTTTCATTCTGTCCCTTAACTTTGGGTACATTTTGCCTTCATTTTCCTTGAATTCTAGAAAGACTTTAATTTCTTTCCTTATTTATTTCCTGACCCACTGATCATTGAGTAATTTGTTCAGTTTCCATGAGTGTATATGTCTTCTGGTATTTCTGTTATTGTTGAAATCCAACTTTAATCCATGGTAGTCAGTTATTTCATTTTTGTTGTAACTCTTGAGGCTTGCTTCATGACTGAGTATATGTTCAGGTGAATTTTGGAAAAGGATTCATGAGATGCAAAGAAGATGCTACATTCTTTTGTGATTTGTTGGCCATTTGCTTCATAATAACTGTTCCATTATTTCTGTTTTTCTTTTCCAATCTGGATAATTTGTCAATTGGATATTGAATTCTCCCATTATTAATAAGTGGGGTTTGAGGTTCAAATTACGGTACTTTAGTGATGTTTCTTTTACAAATGTGGGTGCCCTTCTGTTTAAGACATATATGTTCATAATTGAAATACCATCTTGACAGATTTTTCCTTTGATATGTATGAAGTGTCCTTCCCTTGTCTCTTGATCAATTTTTGTTGAAAATCTCTTTTATTAGATATTAGAATGGCTATTCTAGCTTCCTTCTTGGATTTATTTGCTTAGAAAACTTTTTTTCCAGCACATTATGCTGAGAAAATATTTATCTTTATTGCTGTGGTGTTTCTTTCTTGTATGCAACTGAATGATGGATCCTCTTTTTGCCTGTTAGCCTGTGTCTTTTCTTTGAGGAATTGAGTCCATTGATGTTAAAAGATATTAATGACCATTGGTTGTTCGGTTGTTATTTTCTATTATTTTGATGTTGGTGTAGTGTGTGTGTGTGTGTGTGTATGTCATGAGAGAGAAAGAAAGAGAGAGAGAGAGAAAGAGAGAGAGGAAGGGAGGGAGAGTTTGTGTGTACTCCACTTTTTTTTTTTTAGATGTACTTATCCTTATTTGTTTGGAGTTTCCCTTTCCTTGAAGTATTTTCAGTAGGGTTGGATTTGTGCATAGATATTTTTTAAATTTTGATTTGTCTTGAAATGTCTTGTTTTCTCCAACTACGGTGATGGAGAGTTTTCCTGGCTATAGTAGGTTATGTTTATAGTAGTTTATGTTGGGACTTGTTGTTTTTAACAAGTTGCAAAATAGCTGTTCAGGCTCTTCTAGCTTCTAGAGTCTCTGTTGAGAATTCAGGTTTAATTGTAATATGTTTGATGTTGTATGCTACCTGGCCTTTTTCTCCCTTTTAATACTTTTTCAGCTTTTAATACTCTTTATTTGTTCTGTAGAATTTGTTTTGATAATTATGTGGTGGGGGGATTTTCTTTTCTTGTCCAGTCTGATTAATGGTATATAAGCTTCTTGTTTATTTATAGGCCTCTCTGTCCTTAGGTTCGAAATTTTTTTCTTCTATGATTTTGTTGAAAATATTTTCTCAGCCTTGGAGCTGGGACTCTTCAACTTCTTTTATTCCTATTATTCTTTTTCCCCCTTTTACTGGATTTTTTTTCTTTACATTTTAAATGAAGTATGAAATTACATCTGGAAATCAGACTTCCCAGGGCAACTTGGTTTACTCCAGAGGACTCAGCAAGCAGGAAAGATGGGTGGAAGAAGGGAAGATAACCTATACAGTTTAGTGTCCACAGGTCTGATGAAGGTGGGCAGGGAGGTTTTGATAGACGATTGTAACAGGCAATTATAGCATTCTGCAAAACAGGAACAGGATACAAGTTATGTGAACAACTTTAGATCTTATAACTCTTAGGAGTTCCTGAGCTATAGAAGTGTTTTGTTTTGTTTTCCTTTGCTTTGCTTTGTTTTGTTACTGATAAATATCTTGGGTTTGCTCCTGAGTTTATACCAGGAGTTAAAATATTAGAATGGGGCTAGTCACCAGCAACACTAAATCTGTGGTTTGATTGCAACTAGAGAATAAAACTTTCAGCCCCATCACCTATCACCAAATGAGTGAAACAGGAAGAATGGGTTATACTTTTAAACAAGGTTGGTTAGTATATTGATATCCTGAGATAAGTGCATGCCTAAGAAAGGAATAACAGTTGTTTCCCTATTTCTGCAAGCCTGTCTTAAGTATTTATTCCAATGGTAGTTTAGGCATAGTGGACTTCAGCATAAACTTGCAAATGTTAAACATAGTATGTGAATACTTGCACATATAAACATCATAATATTCAAGGTAACAGCATATTGCTGAGATTTTACAATGACAGAATCAATCAGCTTACTCATTTTTACTAAATCATTCTTTTCTCATTTTTACTAAACTTTTTTTTCTATAAACTTGATTATTGCAGCATCTTTTCACTAAGTCAAAATAGCTTATAAATTATATTGAAAAATGTAAAAGTATTTATAGGAAAATTTTAGTTAGTTTAGTTTAGTGGGCATGACTTGCCCACTGAATCATTTTAAGCCATTCTGAAAATTTCAAATTTCCTATTAAGATTCATTTGTTTTCTTTGGAAGTTTTGGTTTTCATTGTTAATTGCTGTTTTATTACAGTTTATTTTATAGATTGTTCTAGAATATATTTAGTGTTTCTATGCAAGTTATTTTGTGAATATATAATTAGAACACAATAGATAAAATTTGAACAAGAGAAACTGCCAGAAGCAGTGTAATTGTTGCCCCCAAAGAAACTGAAATTGAAAGGCTCTTTGATGATTTTGTTTCTTAGGGCTGACAATTTTTCAGAATGACTTTGTTGTTATCAGGTTTATAGCATCATTTTCCATCCTGAAGAACTGACACTTAATGATGCTACTCTGGTCTGTCTTTCTTCTGATATCTTGCTAAAAAAAGAGCTAGAAGAAGCCCTATATATTTCCTCTAATGTTTATGGTTTCTAATTAAAAATAGAAAGGCAGTTTCAGGATATCAATGCACTATTGAATAAGCAGGTTTTTGTTTTGCTGTAAGAATGAAACCATACCAGTTAGAAATGTTTTTACTTACAAGTTAAATAAACAAACAAGCAAAAATAACCCTTACTGCATGACATAAGAAATAGCTTGTTTATTTTTCTTGGCTATCAAGAAAATCAAAAAGGAATTTTAGTTCATAACTCATTTTGCAGCTTGAGAATGCTGGTATGGAACCAGGTTTGTTTTTAATCCAACATCTTCATTGTGTGACTTTCTTACTTGTAGTTAGAATACATTATCTGTGAATAAATTATCTCTTTGTGCTAGGCAGGAAGAAGGGAACTGGAGAAAAGCAAATTCTGAAAATGTTCATCTTGAAAGCCAGCAGTAATTTGATTGTGAATAAAGGAACTCAGGGGACTTCTTCCTGTATCTGATTGGTCACAACTGGATTACAAACCAGCTCCTCAAAACAAAGCAGCATGGAGTGTTAAGTTCTCTTGGCATACTGCCTGCCACCAGACTAAAACTAGGGTTCTATTAGTAAGAAAGAAAGGCTTAAATATAAAAGGTATAATATACTTTGGACAAGCCCATAGAACTTTGTGCCTGAAGCAATCTTGTGTTGCTTTATATGTAGTTATCATGTAACCAATACTTTCTTAAGACGTTAATGCTGAAAACACTGAATTAGTGTCACTAGATAAGGCTTTGCCTTTCATCTTCCAAATAATTTCTTTTCTAAATTTTTACAGTAAGTGAATTCCATTTTCTAGTTAGAAATGTTAAAAGAATAAACATAATTTTCATTTTTGGATGTTTTGTCTGTCAATTAAGTTTTTTACTTGAGACACATTATAAATAAAAATGATTGCTTTCACGGTATGTGTCACAGAAACATTTCCATGCCAAAATTACATTCAAATAATGAAAGAGCTGTTAAACCTGCTTCTAAGAAATAGTCACCTTGTTATTTTAAGTGTTCTGTTCAAATACAAATATTATTCTCAGGAGAAATTCAGGCAATTAAACATTTATATCATACAATAGACTCTTTAATCCTGTGATGGTTAGAATTAACTGCCTTACTGCACATAGTTTTGGCTTGATGAAGGCAGACTTCCCTGTTCTTGTCAAGTCTGCTATCATTTCCAGACAACAAAGTTGCTTTCTTTTGACAATCAGTCCCACAGATCAGATGATACCAGTCAATTGTGACCTTTAGGGCATTTTCTGCTTGTTTCTCTACTGTTTTCTTTTGTCAGTTGTTTTTCCCTTTTCATCCAAATCTACAATTTGCTTGTGAAAATTAGTCTTTCTGCATATGATCAGTAAGATCACTTTTAGAAATAAATGCAAGTAGAATATGATGGGATACAACTGTAAATCCAGTACACAAAATTGTGTATGGTAAGTCAGGAGTTTTGCCTAAAATAAAAAATTAAATAAAAATCATTAGACAAATCTAGTGCAAAAATATACATGAAGATTATAATTAATGAAACATGGCTTGTAGAGTTTCTGCTTAGTTTATTTTAATTTTTTGGGAACTCATAAGTCTGGTTAATTGTGATATATATAAATAAATATATATATTGTGTGATAATTTATATATTGCTGACTCATAGAGCTCTCTTTATTATCTGTAAATATCTAATAACCTTATATTGTATGCATAAAATATAATTTATTTTAAAAATAAGAAATAAAATAATGTAGTATGTTTATTTTTATGATTGATAATTACTTTTTATATTGACAATTTCATATTTTGGTTACTATCTTGAAACTGCCTGCAGTATCAAGCACTAAGTTCTTCTCAGCCAGGAGGGAATAAAGGACCTGAAATAAAGGGTTTGAAATGCAAAGAGAAAACATGAAGCCAAGTTGCATTCCAATCAAGGCTCCACTTTACTGAGAATAAACCAGGGTTTTTAAAGTCACAGGAGAAACCAAAAACAAGTCTCTAGATTACACTACAAAGAAAGTTCAGTTGCTAATGTCCTCAGGTTCAGAAAATCTTCAGGTTATGTGGCTGGATAGCTGGCATACTCAGGTGGTGGGCATGCTCAGGTGGTTTCTTCAAAGACAAACAGTCAACAGAGAGCGTCTGTCTTAGCTCCCAGGTGTTAGCCTCCAAGCAAAGGCTGCCAGAAGTCTGATGACTGAAGTGAAGAGGGAAAGTAACACTATCTGTACTGGCTGGTTTTGTGTGTCAACTTGACACAGGCTGGAGTTATCACAGAGAAGAGAGCTTCAGTTGGGGAAGTGCCTCCATGAGATCCAGCTGTGAGGCATTTTCTCAATTAGTGAACAAGGGGTTAGGGTCCCTTGTGGGTGGTGACATCCCTGGGCTGGAAGTCTTGGGTTCTATAAGAAAGCAGGCTGAGTAAGCCAGGGGAAGCAAGCCAGTAGGAACATCCCTCCATGGCCTCTGCATCAGCTCCTGCTTCCTGACCTGCTTGAGTTCCTGTCCTGACTTCCTTTGGTGATGAACAGCAATGTAGAACTAAACTGAATAAACCCTTTCCTCCCCAACTTGCTTCTTGGTCATGATGTTTGTGCAGGAATAGAAACCCTGACTAAAACACTATCCTACCCTTTGTTACTTATTTCCTCCTCAAACCTACTTATCAATAGCATTTCACATTCCACAAAGTTTTTGTTTGTTGTATAGATTGGTTATTTGTATTTAGTTATGCTTTATAACTCATTTAACTTAACCAGAGCCATCTGTGCGAGCCTTGTATTGAATCTGTCTACTGTAGTTTGGTAGATTCACCAATATATATACAACTGAAGACACTAACTACCCATTTCCCTGAATCTCTAGGTAATATTACATCAGAAAAGAGTAAAGACCCTGAGCTCATTCGCCATTTATGCCTATTGAGGGGCTCATTCTGGGTCAGACTCAAAGCAACTGCTGTGAGTTCCTGTTTGCAATTGCTCTGTCTTTCCCAGTAGATACCATTTCATAGTCCTTCCATCTATCTTGTAGCATTTTCAGTATTTCCCCTCTCCCTTCTCTTGCAGTGTTTCCCACATCTTAGAGAAGATGGTATAAACATATTGATTAGGTTTGGGCATTTATTCTCAGTTTCTCGAGCAGCCTTGAGTCTGTCTACTTATCACCATTTCCCAGGAAAGAAATTATTCCCAATTAAGGCTGAGAGTAAATTCTTCATGAATAAACATGAATACTTAGAAGATAGTTCATTATTGTTAACCCATGCTTACTTACTTAGTAATCACTCTTTCTTTTCTTATGTTTTAATCATATTTTCTTGTTTTATATACTTGTAATTTATGATTTTGTTTTTATTTCTTTTTATTATTCTTAAGTGTGTCTGCAAACAAGTCATTATTATTCTATCCAAATTTTATACTTTCAAAATATGTTTGTTTTTAGTTCATTTAATAGTTGTCTCCTGAGAGGATGTGTCAGAGCCAATAGAGATAGATGTGGATGCTTGCAGCCAACCATGGGACTGAGCATTGGGACCCCAACTGAGGAGTAAGGAGAAGGACTGAAGGAGCTTAAGGGGATTGCAATCCTATAGGAAAAACAATATCAACCAACCATACCCCTACCCCCTCAGAGCTCCCAGGGTCTAAACTTCCTACCAAAGACTACACATGGAGGGACCCATTGCTCCAGCTGCATATGTAGCAGATGATGGCCTTGTGGGACAGCAATGGGAGAAGAGTCCTTTGGTCCTGTTCAGGATCAATGCCCCAAGCACAGGAGAATTCTAGGGTGATGAGGTAGGAGTGGGTGAGTGGGTAGGTGAGTACCCTCATAGGAGCAGGAGGAGAGGTGATGGGATAGGGAGTTTGTGGAGAGGAAACTGGAAAGGAGAATGACATTTGAAATGTTTTAAATTTAAAAATAACCAACTCAAAGAAATTACTCGCATGTGTGTGTGTTTGTGTGTAAAATATTCATCTACCTTGTTTTGCCTTTCTAACCCCTTCTTTCTCATCTCTTCTGGCTTCCATTAACATATTGTCCTTGAGACAGTTTCCTTTTTTCATGTAATATATACTTGCATATGTTTTATGTAACTATACAATTTTGGAACTACAAATGAATTCAAACATAATATTTGTCTTTCTAAGACTGGCTGACTTAATTTAATAAATATTGTTAGTTCTGGTTCCATGTATTTTCTTACAAATGGTATAACTTCATTAGTCTTCTAAAAATTCCATTCTGTATAAAGAACAAGTGTTCCATAGACACACTGGTTGTTTCCGTAATTTACTAGTGAATAGAGCTATAGGAAACTGATGAGCCAGTGTCTCTATGATATGTCGGCATGGAGACCTTTAAGTGAATATTCAGAAGTAATTCAACTGGTTCTAGTTTTCTAAGTAAATTGTATATTCACTACCAAACTTGGAGTCCCAGTGTGTAGACCACAAAGCCTAGTTAGGCCATTTCTTCTTAAGAAGAAAACTTAAACAGCGAATTAACAGTAAAAAGCAGAAAAAGGAGACTCATTCAGCCACAAGGAAGGAAGGAGGAGTTTTAGAAAAAGAGTGAAGGCAAACATTCAGAAATATATACTTAAAGCAGAGATACAAAGAAGAAAGAATAGGTCCATTTTGCCAATAATTGAGAAAAGGGGGCTGAGTTATAAAACCACGTAGCTTTAACTTTTTAAGACTCTGTACTAGGAGGGAGTTGTGGTAATTCTTGAAGTGAAAAATATATTATTTTATTAAAAAGAAAGTTATTCCTCCTGTCTCTTTATCATGGCTTGGGGTAGACTTGTCATCATGAATAATGCTCCTTTAGCTAAGTTATGTTCTCTGTAATTGGGTTAGCACTGTTGTGATTGAGCTCCCTTTAAAGACAAGGCCACTACACAGATTAAAAGAGTACAGTTCCCTAATAGGTCTTCCTATAAATCTGATCAAATCTATTGTAAGAATTAAATTCCCTTTTGTTGATACACTCATTAGAATTTGTTGGGGCACCCCATCCATTTTTATTTTACTTGTTATTATTCTCTTATTTTTATATATATATATATAATATGGTATATACATGTGTGTCCTGGCTTGTATGCACTACAGTACATACATGGAAGTGAGAAGAAAATTTTCAGGCTTTATGTTCGCTACATGTGATTCAGGTATCAAAATCACGTCATGAAGATTATGTAGCCAGTGCTTTTACCAGCTGAGTCTCCTAGCAGGCCTTGTTTTCTTAATTACTGACATCCTGAATAGATCAAGAATTGCTATGTAGATTTGATTGGCATTTTTCTAGCTATGTTGAATAAGATTTCCAAATATGTATTGGCTATTATTATTCCCTTTCTTACAAACTGCCCAAGAAATAAGGAAACTTTTTTCATAGTTAAAAACATTCCTATTTTAGAAAAATTCACAGGTCCTTTTTTGACACCTTGTGAAACAGAGCAGTCTCATAGACGAAGTCACAAATGTTGACATGGTCTTCTCAGCTTCCTGATCTTGCATTTCCCCATACATTCCCTGTAATTTTAATTATACATTTAAAAATAATGAATTCTAAGTTAGATTTTAGATTAGAAAAGGAAAATTTACAGACATATATTCTTTCATCCAACAACTACCTTCTGGATACAAACCATGTAGTAAGCAAAAGACTAAGTGTTAGTGATATGTCAGTGAGAAAATACAAATTTGATATTTAATCACATTTTTATTTATTATAATATTCATAACACCTGTTAAAGAAAGATATAGATGTGTGTGAGAATAGACACTGAGGGTCTAACAATGTTTTTTTGTGTATGTGTGAAAATATGTATATTAGTTATTTTTTAATGCTGGGAAAAAATAAAATTACTAAAAGTAAATAAGAAAAGATTTGCTTCACTTACAGTTTCATAAGGTTAGAATTCACAATGCAGCTGATGGCATGAGTAGGTTTTTCTGTTTGTAAACTGCTAATTTAAGACATAAATACTTCATTCTCTCAGCCTCCAAATGAGGGTGGTAGATTGCAAACCCTCTCTGCCCCTTCCCTGCAAACTGAGAGCATGCCTTCAGGGAGTGCTTTAACCCAGAGACTCAAACAGGAACAGCCAGAAGGCACAGACCTCACTAGGCCCACAGGGACAGGGTGGCCCTTAAAGAGGAAACACAAAAATCCCTTAAGGAATTACAGGAAAACACAAACAAACAGGTGAAGGAATTGAGCAAAACCATCCAGGACCTAAAAATGGAAATAGAAACAATTAAGAAATCACAAAGAGAGACAATTCTGGAGTTAGAAATCTTAGGAAATAAGTAAGGAAACATAGATGCAAGCATCACCAACAGAATACAAGAAATAGATGTGAGAATCTCAGGGGCAGAAGACACCATAGAAAACATCGACACAAAAGTCAAAGAAAATGCAAAACACAAAAAGTTCCTAAATCAAAACATCCAGGAAATCCAGGAGGCAATGAGAAGTCCAAACCTAAGGATAATAGGAATACAAGTGAGTGAAGACCTCCAACTTAAAGGGTCAGTAAATATCTCCAACAAAATTATAGAAGAAAACTTCCCTAAGCTAAAGAAAGAGATGCACATGAACATACAAGAATCCTATAGAGCTCCATATAGACTGGACCAGAAAAGAAATTCCTCCCAACAAATAATAGTCAAAACACCAAATGCACAAAACAAAGAAAGAATACTAAAAGCAGTAAGGGAAAAAGGTCA
>NC_045030.1:114436962-114437982 GCF_008632895.1 Mastomys coucha
AATGATAACTTGGTCAAGGAAGAAATAAAGAAATTAAGACTTTCTAGAGTTTAATGAAAATGAAGCTGAAAGGAAAATTAAGTTTGAAGCCTGTGCTGGCTAATAAGAAAATTCCAAATAGGCCTGAACAAAAGCAAGCAAGCTCTTAGACATCCTGAGAACTAGCAGGCCAAGAAGAGACAAACCATAAAAATAAGAGAAAACATGCAAGGACATGTCTGGGCAAACGCCCCAACTGAGTAATGGGCCATCTAGTCTTCTTAGATATGGTTTGAGGTCAGCCAGATGCTCTGTTGACTCAGATTAGTACCACCCTTAGGAATTCCTGCTCTGATCTGCATGTACTATAATTGATATTTGAACTAGCCAATCATGTATAGCTATGCTGATTCCCCTGTTCCCCCAGACCTTTTTCCTATATAAACCCCTAACCCCTGAGCCTTTGGGTCAATTCCTCTGTCTCTTGTATGAGATACATGTCGACCTGGAGCTCCAAAATTAAACTGCCTCTTCTGTTTACATCAAGACGGTCTCTCTTGTTTCCTTGGGTCCTCCCGAGATCTGAGTGGGGTCTCCACATGAAGGTCTTTCAAAGCCACAACATACCCAAACTTATGAGACACAATGAAAGCAGTCCTAAGAGGAAAAATCATAGCTTTAAGCGCCTCCAAAAAGAAACTGGAGCCCGCATACACCAGCAATTTGACAGCACACCACACCTGAAAGCTCTAGAACAAAAAGAAGTAAATTCACCCAAGAGAAGTCAAAGGCAGGAAATAATCAAACTAAGGGCTGAAATCAACCAAATAGAAAGAAAAAGAACTATACAAAGAATCAACCAAACCATGAGCTAGTTCTTTGAGAAAATCAACAAAATAGATAAACGCTTAGCCAGACTAACTAGAGGGCACAGAAATAGTATCCTAATTAACAAGATCAGAAATGAAAAGGGAGATATAACAACAGATAATGAGGAAGACCAAAAAATCATGAGATCCTACTACAAAAGCCTATACTCAA
>NC_045030.1:114437992-114438914 GCF_008632895.1 Mastomys coucha
AAGGAAATTGAAGATTTCAGAAGATGGAAAGATTTCCCATGCTCGTGGATTGGCAGAATTAATATAGTAAAAATGGCCATCTTACCGAAGGCAATCTACAGATTCAATGCAATCTCCATCAAAATTCCTACTCAATTCTTCACAGACTTAGAAAGAGCAATTTGAAAATTCATCTGGAACAACAAGATACCCAGGATAGCCAAAACTATTCTCAACAATAAAGGAACCTCTAGTGGATTCACAATCTTGGACCTTATGCTGTACTATAGAGCAATTGTGATAACTGTATGGTATTGTACAGTGACAGGCAGGTAGATCAATGGAACAGAATTGAAGACCCAGAAATGAACCCACACACCTATGGTCACTTGATCTTTGACAAAGGACCTAAAACCATACAGCTGAAAAAAGGCAGCATTTTCAACAGATGGTGCTGGCTCAACTGGCAGTTAACATGTAGAAAATGCAAATCAATCCATTTCTATCTCCTTGTACAGAGCTCAAGTTCAAGTGGATCAGGGACCTCCACATCAAACCAGATACACTGAAACTAATAGAAAAGGAAGTGGAGAAGAACCTCGAGCACATAGGCACAGGGGAAATTTTCCTGAACAGAATGTCAATAGCTTATGCTCTAAGATCAAGAATTGACAAATGGGACCTTATAAAGCTGCAAAGCTTCTGTAAGGCAAAAGACACTGTCAATAGGACAAAACAGCAACCACCAAATTGGGAAAAGATCTTTACCAATCCTATATCTGATAGAGGGCTAATATCCAATGTATACCAAGAACTCAAGAAGTTAGACTCCAGAGAAACAAATAACCCTATTAAAAAATGGGATACAAAGCTATGCAAAGAATTCTCAATTGATGAACACCAAATGGCTGAGAAGCACCTAAAGAAATGTTCAACATCCTTA
>NC_045030.1:114439345-114443520 GCF_008632895.1 Mastomys coucha
TGACAGTACCTGACTAAAACAGAAGTAGAGGCTCACAGCCATCCATTGAACTGAGTACAGGGTCCCCAGTGAGGAGTTAGAGAAAGGACCCAAGGAGTTGAAGGGTTTGCAGCCCCTTAGGATGAACAACAATATGAACTAACTAGTACCCTCAGAGCTCCCAGGGACTCAACCACCAACCAAGGACTATCCATGTTGGGACTCATTGTTCTTGAAGCATGTGCATAGTAGGACTGCAAAGTAGATCATCAATGGGAGGAGAGGCCCTTGGACCTGTGAAGATTCTGTGCCTCAGTGTAGGGGAATGCCAGGGCCAATAATTGGGAGAGGGTGTGGTGGCAAGCAGGGGGAGGGGGGAGGCAACAGGGGTTTGTTCTTGTTGTTTTTTGTGTTTTGGTTTTTGGTTTTTTTTTTGGAGGGGAAACTTGGGAAGAGAAATCATATGACATGTAAATGAAGAAAATGTCTAATAAAAAAGATATAAATACTTAATATTTAAATTTATAAATATGAAGATAAGGTAAAATCATGTAACAATTAGTTAAAACAGAGTACTACCTCTAAATTTTGCTTTAATGAAGATCATATTATTTTTTTCCTTTCTATTAAATTCATTTTGTTCATAGCACTTAAAATTAAAATTTTTTCAGTTTACTAAAGAAAAATTAGTCAATGCATATAAAAACTATTGTAGCAAAGAAAGAATTAATTTTCATGTTCAAAACCACTGTTAGATCCTAGAAGCATATTTCCATACATAGTTCTACCTGTATTAGTTAATCTTACTCCGTTCCTTATACTTTCCAGGAAATATTTGAGGAAGGAATAACAAAAATTATTCAATACATAAAATTTCTTAACTAAAATTCAGTATATATTCTAAAGTTAGAGATATAAAATAAATGTACTTCATGACACTTCATAATCAGTACTGTGAAATACAGAAATGAAGGAAAGAAGTTGAGCCAGATGAATGAGTAGTAAATATTTAGTTAGGGCTCCCAGAAATAATTAAGAATATCTTAAATAGAGAAGGTTACCTCATAGAACATCTTAGAAATAATGACAAAATAATTGAACTCTCCATGTACTTGTTTCTGTGCTTTTCCAACTCCAATTTGCCAAGTCCAAGAAACAGCAGAAATAACCTAGTACTGTGATGTCCATTGTAAACTCATCCAACTAGATATAGGTTTTATTTTTTTTGCATGCTTAACTGACTAATTTTATGTCAAATAATGTTCATTCTGTGCTATACTTTGCGTAGTTTTTTTAATTGTTGAGATTGTATTTTAATTATTTTTCGCCTACCCTTTCTGCCTTCGAAACTCTCCCATCAACCCTTACCTCATTCCTTCAAATTCATGACCATATAGTTCATCAATTGTTATTGTATGCATGTATGTATACATATGTATATGTGTATATGCATTGTATATGTACCTGTACATGAGCATGTACATACATGTACATATATGTATATATTCCTAAATATACTGTTTGTTCCATATGATATCATTATATTTATATTTTCAAATCTGACTTTTTGACACTAGCTAAAACTTGGTGTACTCTTCTCTATGATGGATCAAATCTCTCACTCCCAGCTTTAGTCAGTTTCCTACCATTCTTTATATAGGATTGAGGCTTTAAGGGCTTTTTTCCAGCCAGTTTGGCATTTTCATTTGTATTATCTTCCTTCTTTAGCTCATGTTTGGCTAATAAAGTCTCACAAAATAGGTAAAGTTTCTTATGTTACTAGAAGGTATAATCATACATCAAAGTCGATGATCTTCTAGCTTTTATAATCTTTTCTTAATGTCCCCTGAGTTTTAGCTGTGGAAGTATTTTGTGGTTGTATCCAATACAACTAGGCTCCATAACTATACATATTGATTGCTTATGGATTTTTGTAATGGTCTTCATCTGTTGGAAGGAGAAGTTTCTTTGATTTGGGTGAAGATTATACTTATCTATGCGTATAAAGAAAGATGTTTATAGGACATTGTTAGAAATCATATTGGTTCAATAAATTAATAGTTATAAAATTTGAAGTTGAACCAACAATATGTTTTTAATATAAATTTTATACTAAATAGTCAGAGACAACTAAGATTGTTTTTTAAAACTTGTTTTTACAAAATTGTCTTCTGTCAATCAAATGAGATATTTACAAAATCTGATAAGATCTGAAATCTATTGTAACAAAATTTGTATTGAAGCACCTCTCAATAGTGTGAGAGGAAAAAAGAGAGATTTTGTTCCTTTACACAATCTTTTTCCTTTCCAATGCCCAAGCTATTTTAAGCATTTGAAATAGAATATGTTTTGCACTTGGAGTCAATATCAATTACCAATATATAGAGAAACATAAAATTTAGTATTAAATAAGAGACTTTTTTCTAAAAAATAAGGTGGGTGGAAAAAGAGAGGATCTGGAAAGATAACATCATCATGAAATGGAATAGAGAGGTTGGTATTTTAGTTATTTTTTTTAAATGCAAATAGAAGTTCTTCATTTTGAAAATGCTTTGAATGAGTGCAATGATGTGTGAAGGAAGAGTAAGGGTATGCATATTTTAAAAATGTAAGTGGTTTAATAAGGAAAAAAGAGCCATAGGATATTTCAGCTTTTTTTCTTATCCAAATATTAACTCTATGATAGAAAGAACATATGTCTGCTTATTTACTTATAAATATAAATAAATTAGAATAGTTTTCACATTTGAAAAACTATTCATTTGATAGGAATAAAGATGGTAATATAAATTCAGGAATGAATATGAAGGACTATTAGTTACTCAGAATACCGAAAATCTTTTATTATGACATTTATTTTTATAACACTTTTATTATCCTCAAGTTACTTTAAGATGTTAATGTTAATCATTTCATATTCACATTTATTATGTTTATGTTTTATCCATTTCCTATGTAAAGATTTTCTCTTAAGGTTATAAACCTTAGAATTAAGGAACTTTCATTCGAAAGAATGACTTCCAAGTCTAACAGAAATTTAGGCAAAACAATATATTAACTAAATAAAAGGTAATATTTTCTAGTATTTGGAATGTTTTCTTTAACAAATAAAATAATCTTAGCCCAATTATTATGAATATTAAAAATAACAATAATAAACGCTCTACCTTATATGATAATACAATTTTATATTAATGTAACTGTGACTTAGTTTTACTCTGTTATAATTATTGTTTTATTTATAAAGGCATTTCTTCTTTTCGTTTTAAGAGTTAGCATTTATAGAAGAACAAGCCTTGTCATAATCTCAAGTAAATAATCAGGTACACACAACATTTGGCCAATTTTACTACTGTAATCTATAGCAAAAATATAAAAAAAACAAAAGGACATTCTTATTGCAGAGTGCTAACTATATGAGAAGTATTCATTTTTATTCACCACTCATTGATTTATGCATCAGTACTTTTTCTTTTGACCATTTCTGACAGCAACTAATTTATAATGTTCATTTTTATATTCTCAACACAGTTATCAACTCTTTAGACCTTGAGGAAAAGAAGCAAATTAAAGCTATTAACTTGTTAGAAAATTGTTTGATTTACTCATTATGAATGATTCTGAATCTGAGGAACTCATATAAGATGCCTACAGGGGTGGGAAAATTTGATTGACATTTTCAGGAAAGCCAACGACAAAGAAGGCACTCTTAGTAAATCTTAAATAGCATTAAGAAATGTTGGATTCTAATTGGGCAAAAGTAAGTCATAATCATTATTATGTTAATAGATTGTAAAGAATGAATATCTAAATGAGTCGGCTGACAAGTCTTGGAATTTCCTTTTAAGAATTACTGCCTTTAATATTTCCTTTGGTACAAAAGGAAGTTTATATTTCTCCATTGTATTTCTTTTTAATTGATGTATTTTTCTCATTTGAAATCAGATGAGGTTTCACCAAACCATGTTTTAGAAATATGCATCTGATGATGCTGAAATATACTTTAGTATTTGGACGGCAAAAACATTGAAATGAAAATGCTATAAAAATGATTAAGTGTGGAAGAAATGGCCTAGAATTTGAAAATGTTATACACAGGTACTTTAAAATGACACCAACAATAAGAAGTGTATGTATGGAGCACACTGAAGGAAGGACAATCCAGTCTGATATAGCTGTCTCCTGAGAGGCTCTGA
>NC_045030.1:114443530-114477312 GCF_008632895.1 Mastomys coucha
AATACCTAATAAAACAAAAAAAAGAAAAGTATGTATGAATGAGGATAAAGGTTTCTTTGTAATAAGCAAATAAGTACTGAGTTAAATTATTCATTCTACCAATCAGAAGAGAAAGTATTTTTGTATCTTGTCATTGGGTGATTCTAACTCATTTCCTACCACGTGTGCACAATGGCTGCTCAGTAGCATCAGGCCTTTGGGAGAGGACTAGATGTAGATTATGAGTCCTTTAATTCATTCAAAAACTCAGAGCAATAACAGGCATGAACAAACAATTAAAGACAGTACTTACTTTATATATTTGGCCCATATACATGTACAATAATACTATAAATCTATAGTACAAACATTGTAATATTAACTATCTGAGCAAGGAATTCTATTTACATTTGTCTCCTGAAACAATAAATATACTCAATATCTCAATCTCCTGCATGTAAAACACAGTGCTTCACCACTTCAAACATTTTACTTTTCTTCATTATTTTAGCACATGCTAACGTATTTAACCATAATACTGTGAGCTTACATAGTTATAATTCCAAAACTTCATACTGCTGCTCACATATTTCAACATTAACTGTTTTTCCATTAACTGTAACTTCTTAAGGATTTTCCCTACATATTGTAAACTAACTTTCCACTTTATCTAAATGTCTTTTATGAAACACAATTACTGTAGGACATATATACCAAATATCACAAGAATTGACATTTTGGAGTCAAACTTCTATAATACAAATCCATGGCATTTAGTATACAGATATCCCAGTTAAATAGAATTTCTTTTTGTCAACAATGAGAATTATATTTTTGTGTAGAATCAGGAGCATTGAAAATTAAATATGGCTCATAAAATTTATCTGGCTAAAAGTTGCTTTATTCTTCCACAATCTATTTTTTTATTAATTTTGATTATGTTTATATACCTTAGTATGTATGTGTATATGTACACATTAGTACAGGTATATATGGAAGCCTGACACCTTCTATCCTGCTAGAGCATGAGTTACAAGAATATTTGAACCAATAGACCTGAGGGCTACGAATATATCTCTGGTTGTCTGCAAGAAAATCAAAAGGTTAAAGCTCTAAGCTATCTCTCCATTCTCCTAAGTGTTTCTTTGAATCAGAGTAGCTGATGGGATTTATTTAGGTATCCCCAAATAACTTTCATGTTTATTTCATGACTCCAATATTAGGCAAATTGATTGCTCATTTTAATTTCATTCTCTTAATACAATTTTCTTAATTTACAAGTAAATAACAATGAAAGTAAAGCCAACTACAAAAATTAGCATAATATTTTAAAATTGGTTTCTTTTTATCTAAGTGTTTTTATACCTGATAACGTTCTTTTGTTAAGGCCTGTCCTGTAAGTGCAAAATTGCCTTCAACAGTTATAGACGATTCAAATATTTTCACACTAATGAGTAAGGAACCTTTTTCAACATGTAGCATAAAAATCTATGACAAGTATAGAACAGTTATTTTCTGAAATATTAGAATTTCTGTTTTTTTCAAATATGAATAGATATAGTTTCTATGGGAAGTCAAAGCATATTTTATGGAATTTATTCATAACAAAAATACTAATATTATGAAAAACATTTTACTTTATGAATATGGTAGTCTGCTGAAAGTGTTAATTTCCCTTAATGTATAAGCCTGAACTTATATTTTCAAGAATTTAAAGTTAATATCAGTATAGACATGATGCTGTGAAAAGTATACATTTTCAAAGTAGATTGTTATATTATGGGAGAAGTTTTTAAGGTACTTTCAGTCATACAACTAAAAATTAAACATTAATATTAGTTGTAGAATATTATTCTGATTCAAGAAAGAACATTTCCAACAGATGAGTCAAAATAAAAACAAATTTGTACAGCTTTTACTAATTCAATTTTTTTCCAATAGATGAAACTACAAAACTTCAAAATGTTTTCATTGCATATATATATATATATATATATATACACACACATACATATACATATATATATGTACTTATATTCACTGTCTTTTAAAAGAAATAATGATTATACTTACAGATATATAAGTTAGAGTGTTTGCCTCAAATACTCAAAGCTTTGACTTGGTTCCCCCAACATTGAAATCATACTAAACTGATTTTTAGAGAAGAAGTTTTGATGCTAAAAATTTTGGACATAGAGAAAATACCTCTAAAGAATTACTGATAATCACCATGATAGCCAAAAACTCTTTTTATTTAGAAATAATTAGGCTTAGAATTTACTTCACTGAATGTCTTAGTTTGGTTTCAATTCGCTATAATAACACACTATGACCCAAAGTAACATGGAAAGAGTTTAGTTAGTTTCCTATTTACAGTCATTTACTGTTGGAAATCAGGAAAAAGACTTCAACCAAGAACCTGGAAGCAGGAATGGGGGCAATGACCATGAAGAAATACCCCTTATTGGCTTCACGTGGTCAGCCTGTTATTCCTGCTTTCTTGTATTGTTCAGGATCATCTGCCCAGGGATAACATCAAAATGTGCTTGGCCCTCTTGTATAAATCATCATTGAAGAAAATGTACAACAAATGTTTCTTTAGGCCAATCTAATTTGTCCATTTGATTGATTGTGTAGTTTCTCCTTCCCAAATGATACCTGCTTATATAAAGTTTACAATAAACTAAATGGGACACCCAACATGGTAACTATATTTTAGATAAGACAAAATAATTTCTATCTAAGTTTTCTTAGATATGACATGAATAGGTAATAAAAATTAGAGAAATCCTCTATGTAATATGTTATCAATATTAAAGAAGAAAAATAAGTTATTATCAATATAATTCCATATCTTTACAATCAAAATATAAATTTTAGGTGCTATTTGGCTACTAAGATGGCATATTATGATGGTTTGAATAGGAATGGCTCCCGTAGACTCATGGATTGGCACTATTAGGAGGGGAAACCTTCTTGAAGTAGCTATATATATGAAGGAAGGTCTGTGGAGAGGCATTCATAGGCAAACCAAACTCTTACTTCAACTCTATTTTAACATTCAGTGTTTTAATGAACTTCCTTCTAAGATTGAAAGTTTTTGTCTTGGAAAAATATGACAGTCAACAAATGTTGCATATTTATGTTTGATTTCTAGAACTATCTTTTTAAACCTGATGACATATAAAGCAAAAATTTGCTGTCTCATATTATGGAAATTATAAGGCCAAGATCAAGCTGTTGGAAGTGTTTGCTTACTATTGGGTCTATGACAATGACTTTACTTATACATCTGCATGTGTTCTAATGGCTTCTTATAAGGGAACAATCAGATTTGAGTTGGGTTCCACTCTAATGAATACCTTTTTACTAATTGTCTTGGTTACAATTTCACTAATGTGAAGTGACAACACAACCAAGGCAACTTTTATAAAGGAAAACATTTAATTTGAGGCTGGTTTACAATTTCACAAGTTTAGTCCATTATCACCACATTGCACTGAAAAAAGAGCTGAGAGTTCTATATCTTGATCTGTAGGCAGCAGAAGGGGACTATGTGCCACAGTGGGCATAGCTTGAGCATAAGTAACTTCAAAGCCCACCACAAAGTGACATACTTCCTCTAACAAGGCGAAACCTACTCCAACAAGGCCATACCTTCTAAGAGTGCTACTAATTATGGTCAAAGATTCACACATATGAATCTTTGGAGGCCATTCCTAGTCAAACTACCACATTTACTTACTAAGGCAACAAATTTAACACAAAGGTTTAAAGAGGTAAAATTGAGCTTATCATAGTATTCAATAAAGAAGTAAAATATGGCAGTATTAATAAGTTTTTGTCTTCAAACAAATTTAATCAGAATGCTTTCAGATTTTCTTGAAACTCAAAAACAGTTGAACATCAGAAGGATCTATTTAAAGCTTAGATAGCTCTTCTAGCAAGAAATTGTTTAGGAGGAAAATGGCAATAAAGATTCAAGAGAAAATAATGACATTAATAAAAGGAATTAATAAATAAACATTTAAAAATAAATCATAAAATAGATTTTACTTTTAAGAGATAAACTGTTTTTACTTGTCTCTGACATATATTTTATTCATATTTAAGTTACCTTCTTCTTTGTCTCAGAAATTATGTCCAATACAAGTAAGTTTTTTGTGATAAGTGACATATGTTTATTTTTATCCCTGACTAACATTTGCTTCACAACTTTTCATGAAGAGGAACAATTAAAAGGGAGAAGAGCAATTGCTTTAAGGGACAGAAGCAAACATATTTTGATTGGAGTAATGATAAGTGTTACTACTCTGGCAGATTTGACAAAGTAAATGTACCATCTTAACACATCTATATATCAAGATACAATTTAATTGTAGGAGTAGACAAAACACTCATAGCAATGATTAACAAGAACATCAATCATTTTTGTTTAGTATGTTTGAAAAAAATGCACAATATTGGATTCATTGATTTATATTTCAGACTGTCTTTTTTATCTTATTTTTCTTACCTATCCTCTTAAAGCTTACAAAAGGAAATTATCATCATTATTATGCAGCAACAAAGGGATTAGGAAAGCCAAATGGTATTTTTTATGTAAACATGTTTAAAATAGACATAACACATTCTATTCTCATTTACTTTTTACATCTTCTGACCTTCTCACTGAAGATGAATCAATACTGCTTTACAAAATCTTATAAGACTGTATGAAATACTAAGTCAATACTCTATTTTCATCATGTTAGTAATTTAGTGTAATGCATTACTTTATCACATCAAATAATACTGAAGAGTAAGATGTCCAAACCTATTGTTTAGAAACTTTAACTTATCTAGATATCAAGATGCAATTTAATTGTATCAGTAGACAAAACATGCATAGCAATGGTTAACCAATGAGGACACCTAAAGTTCTGAATGAATTACTAATATTAATTCATCTATTCCTTACTACATTACATATTGCTATATACATATATTGGGGCAAATATGTATATATACTAGAGGTGATGGCCTATAACACTCCTTAACTTTGGGTAAGACATTTAAATCAAATCACTGTTTATTTGATTTGAATGTTAATACTTTAGAAACATTACATTGTAATGACTAATATTAGGGAACTGGTTTATAGAATCAGACTGAATGGAGTTTAAAACCTAACTCCTTCATTTCCTCAGGTAAATTTTATATGTTGTTACACTGCTTTTATTTCCATGTCTTGGAAAGGAAAAAAATATATTTACATATCTAGGAACAAAAGAGGGTAGGGGAAGGGCAAATAGAAGAAGGAAATTTCAATATACCAAATAAAATTATAAGAAATATACCTCAGTGACACTGACTCCTAATTTTAACATCTGACATCTTGATCTTATGTTGTGATTATTAAGGAAATATAATAAACTTTGAAACATTTTTCTATTCTAGAATGGAGTATTGCAGGGGGAGGGGATAGGATAGGGGGTTTGTGGAAAAGAAACTGGGAAGGGGGATAACATTTGAAATGTAAGTAAATAAAATAACAAATGAAAAAAACCACATCTCACACACACAAAATAAAACCCCTAAGTTCCTTCTTTTTTTTTTTTTAAGTACAACTGCTTCATTGACCTTATGAAAGACAAGTTTTGGCTGCGACTGACATAGTTACAGGTTAAATTTTCAATATGTTTAGCAGCGATACCATGGGAACAATGATTAATATTAATAATAAATGCAAATGTCGTGTATTTAGAAATGCAAAATTAGAGTATCTTCATACTTTTAAATGTAGCAATTCCTCCATATCTGTATAAGCATGTCATTTGAATCATCATTGAGCATATAAAATAACTGTATATACATAATTTTACTATTACACTCATAAAGTTTTAAACTATGTAAAAGTATAAATTCTATGTAGTTACCTAGATTTGTCACTGTTCTCTAAAGTAAGCCACATGAAAATCTATGTTAATAAAACTATTAACAAAGGGAAGAGGGTGTGAGAACAAAAGAGAAACCTGTTTAGAGATCATGAGTAAAGTTGGAGTGATGAAATGGGAATGAAGATATAATCAAAGTAAGTTTATACATGTATAAAATTCTGAAAAACAAGACATTACAAAAAGAGGGTCATTATTATAGCTTTAACAAAATTTTAGCTTTATTTATATTTTTCCCAATTTTAATGAATTCACTATATATATACTTTCTTTCATATATATACACCTATATGTACATGTATATATATAATATGTATATATATATGAAAGAAAGTGAGACTGATTTACAATTTTATATTATTTATACCAATAATGATCAAGATAAATGAATTGATTCAATTAGAGATTTCACTATTGTGTTTTTCTTTCACTTTCACCAGGAACAGAATTACATGGCTTGTGTAAAATATTACTTTAGAGGTTGAACTTTGTGAAAACTGGTCCTGAATCAGTTCTCCATTTCTTAAAGTTAGTTTGAAAGACAGAGTAAGAGTAGGTGAGAAGAAACTAAGAGACAAGAAATTAAGTAATGTTAATTTGTATTTTAAACTCTTTCATTTTTCTTTATATATATTTATTTCTATTATAGTAGAAGAGCAGTCTTTTTAACTACATTTTCTTTGGTTTGTTTATCTTTATGATGATAGTTTAATTTGTGGTGTTACATCACTACCCAGTAGAATATAGTTTGATAATAAGAAACTAATTTCATTTGTAAGAATTAGAGAAATACTATTTTTCTGAAATGAATGTACTTTTATTTACAAATTTGTTCAGTGTGTTGTAATAGCTTCTTTGCAGAATTCAAATTTACAATCAGGATACTCTCAAAATTGCTATGCATGTTATTTGGCCTCATTAATTAGAGCCTATTCAGAAACACTGCTTAAGAAAGACATAGGACTTTCAGTGAATTAACTTTATGATTGCATTATTTTCTAATCCTCAAAAAAATTGATCATATGCTATCTATTTATATGAGCAGATATACAAATAAGTTATGTATTTCAGGGTCAGAATTGATTTCTTTTCCTCAACATGTAAGGTGTCCCCCATATAAAGAAAATACCCAAACACCCTCTTTAGAGATAAAATATTTCTTGTATACAATTAAAACTACAAAGACAATCAATCTTAAAACAACCATTCAGTTGGATCTTTAACTGAAAACTGAAGAAAATGACTCATGCTGCTTTATGGAATTCTCAAAAGTTTACATCATAACAACCCAGTACTTTTACACCCTATTCTACAGTATTATGTGTCTTGTTTTATTCAAAACAAAAAGGAAAAGAAAATTATAAGAAACTGCACTCACAGAATAATTCTAAGATATACTTGTTAGCTTTGAGAGTGATTTTCCTAAAGGCAAGAAAGCAAATATTTGGAGAAAAAGAGAAAGAGAGAGGGGGTGGGGAGAGAGAAAGAACCATTGCAGAGCCCTCACATTGTGTCTTTGGATTTGTTCAGCAATTTTATTTTTCTCAAGTTGAATGTACCTGCTTAGCCAAATCACTTCCGAAGGTGGTTTCTAAAACTCTTTTACATAGATGCATAAAAGCTACCTCTGACTTCTCAGAGATTTGTGTTTACTCTGAAGCATTGCAATCCATACTGAGTATAGCTGAAATATCGCTGGAATAAACTGAGATTTGAACTTCCCTGGGAAAAAAAAATATTATTTCCTTCTCTAAATGCAAGTCAAAATGAAACTAAAGTATCCTAACAGTGTTTTTTCTTAAACATTATATCTTTATGTTTAAAAATTTACCACAATACAAACTTCTGTAACATTACCTAAAGGAGAAAATGAAAACATGTGTAAATGATAAATGCTTAAAATCATTATTCAGGCTGGGCGGTGGTGGCACACACCTTTAAGCCCAGCACCTGGGAGGCAGAGGCAGGGGGATTTCTGAGTTCGAGGCCAGCCTGGTCTATAGAGTGAGTTCCAGGACAGTCAGGGCTACACAGAGAAACCCTGTCTCGAGAAACAACAACAACAAAAAAACAAAAACAAACAAACAAAATCATTATTCACCATGAAATTCTGTAATTTTGCCAATTTCTTGGGGTACTAATTCCATCTGTATACATTACTGACTTGTATCTCACATTTATATTTTTAAAAATAATTTTTTCTTTATGTAATTGAAAAACCATATTCTTAGGGTTGGTGACTTAGCTCCATGTTAAAATATTTGCTTAACAAAGGCAAGGTCCTGTATTTAATCTATAACATGCAGAAAAACATGAAGCAAAGAAAGATAAACATCATTTTGATGAAATGTTTCGTACTTAAACACCACTTCAGTTGTTCTAATTTTGAAACTGTTTCTCTAAAAAAATCTGTATATTTATTTGCTCACTTTATATATCATTGGCTTATATGTTTCTTTATTCAGCATCTCTTTGTCAGAGATGTATACATTTTATCTAAGATCCCAGACACAGGACAAGTGCTGCATGAGGTGGAATTCTGTGAAAATCTGATCCAGGAAGCAAACAACTGGGAGATCTTTAGAATTTCTTTTAATATAGCCTGAAATTAAGCATTATTAGTAAACATTCAAAACTGACAGAGGAGTTAAAACAGCTTGCATCTCACTATTACTTCCTGCATTTAATATTGATGCCTCTAATTACACTGTCAGTATCATGAAAAGAATAGGCTCATTTCCCTTAGGAGAAGACTAATTTCCTTCATCATTTAATCATACATTATTACCAAAGCCTAACCACAATGATATTGTAGTCCCTCCTGTGAAATGGATAATCTGTGTTAAAATGCATCACAGCCACTAAGTGATACCAAAGAAAGAAAAAAAATGAAATAACATTAAAACATCAAATTATGTAGATTTCTTTACCTCAGAAGCAAACCTAAAGCTAAATACATTATATGCATAACCTGTTAGTAGGATTTCCCAAAGGAAATTGCTCAATTTGGTTCCATATGCCCAAATTCAGAAGAATCATTTTCAATATAAAAGATAATGTAGGACAATTATTTATTATTGTTTAAAATGGCTATCAATATTCGTAGCATCATATGTTTTATTTATAATCACTGCGCAGAATTTAAAATATGTGAACACATTAGTTTTTTGGCATCTTTTCTTCCTAAATGTCTCCTGAGTAATTATGCATGGATAAAGAAATTGTACACAATTAAGTCAAAGAAAAATACATCAAATTTGTACTTCTGCAGCTTGTGCAGTTAAGAAGATATCTGGTAGATCCTTAGTATAAATGGAAAACAAATTAGAGAGTAAATGTGAAAAATAATACATTTGCAGATTAGTAATAGTAAGGAAAACAAAAGAAAGTAAGAAAAAAACAAAGAAAAGTAAGAAAAAAAGAAAGAAAGGAAGGAAGGAAGGAAGGAAGGAAGGAAGGGAAGAAGGGAGGAAGCAAGCAAGCAAGAAAGCAAGCAAGTCAGTTCAAGTAAATTCCCAACAACCTACTGACCAGGTTTGTCTGTCATGAAAAATTGTAAAGGTGCAGGTGGCAGGTACCAGAGTCTATATCTCCTCTTAAGGCATATATTTTACCTATACATGCTGTATTAAATTCTGTTTTCAGGGGAAAATTACTATTAATTGTACACCTTAAGCATTTTCTATACTTTACCTTTCATTCTCAATATTTGAAGAGTTTTATCTGCAGTTAATGAAATGTCCATCTTCACAGAAGAAGTCTGGATGCCCTGCAAGTATAACTATGCCAATGTTATCAGGAGAAATCTGGTTTCTTCTAGTCTCAACCCCAGCAGCAGTCTCAATTCTCGTGCTCTCTAATGTGAAGAATTCAGACAGGAAGCCATACTAAAATAAGCAGTCAAGAGTTTAATTAAAACAAGCAAGGGAGCAAGAATATATTCCACAAAGAAAGGGCAGGCTGAGACTTGGATCATAACCCCCCCCCCTTTTTCTTACAGTCTGCTATAGGAACCCTGAAGTGGCCTATCTGGAGTTGAATTCTAATTTTCTTTTTATGTCTGGACCCCCTGTCAACTATCACCAGTATATTCAAGTCCTGTTTCAGAGCTTGTGCAGTTCTAGAGACCATGATCATCTTTTTCTATGGCCTATTTTAGAAAGCCTGTACTCAGTCTCACTATAAGCTAATTGCCATCTGAAACCAATACAAATAATATTAACAATTGTAGGGTCATTCTAGTTTGTAGGATGTTATATGAATTATCAGCTTATGAAGATTTTTATTATTAAATAACATTATATTTTTAATTAATTTATTAATTAACACTATTACTATTTCACACTCCAGATTTTATTCCTCTCCTGGTCCATATTCTGACTGTTAAATGACATTATTTATAAGAATCAGTTTGAGTTCTGAGGTTTTTTTGTGCATTTTTCTTTTAATTGACTGGATTCCAATGTCCCTAAGTAGCATGCACAACCTACACTGGAATGTCTAATATTGATACAAAGTAATGTCTTTGTGGTGTGTGTGTGTGTGTGTGTGTGTGTGTGTGTGTGTATGTGTGTGTGTATGTGTGTGTGTAAAAGTGCAATTTAAAAAAAGGGCATAAATTGGAAAGAGAGTAAGGAGTGGTATATGGGAGGGTTTGAAGTAATAAAGAAAAAGGGTAAATGATGTAAACAAATTAAAATCTAAAAAGCTAAGAAGAAATGATAAAAAATAATACAATTTTCTTATATAAAAGTAAATGTTTAATAAATATTAAGTCAGAAGTTGGTTAACTAAAATCAATTGAGATAATTAATTACAGCATTCATTTACTTATGTATTACTGACATAGTATCTTACTATGTTACCAATGCTGTCTCTAACTTGTGATCCTATTCGACATCAAAAATGTTAGAATTATTTGTACGTTCTGCAAAATCCAGCTTGTAAATTTAATGTTTTGAAGATAATCTTAGTAAGAGACACAATAAAATTTTCCTCATTTCCTTCTTACTATTAAAGTATCTAGAAAGAGTTATATGATCCTACAACTTCAAAGTAGTTCATTACTCAGTCCATGTATCCCTGGTCAGAATGTGATGGTGATGACCTCTTCTAAACTGTTTTGGCTTTAACATGGTACTATGCATACAAGAAGAGAATAAACATTAATTATCTAATTTTTAAGGTTTCATTGAAACAATTGCCAAGAGATATGTTTATTTGCATTTTTTTGTATATGAACATTTTGTTTGGATGTAGGTATATAAACTATATAAATGCCTTTGGCCTCCACAGGCCAAAAGAAGGTTTAAATTCCCTGTAAGTGGAGTTATAGATGATTGTGAGCCACACTGTAGGTGCTACAAAACAAACCCTAGTCCTCTGAAAGGACAGTTAATCCTTGTAACAACTGAGTCCTTACTTCAGCCCCTTAAATAATTATTTAAAATATCAAAAACAGTAACTTGTCAATTGAATGTTTTCAACCATTTTACTAAGTTTCAGGGAAGGAGAGTGTTTTCCATCTTCTACATTGTTAGAATATGCATGTGTGGTTGTATACCCACATGTGTGCACCTGACAAGGGCACTAGTAAACATCAGGTGTCTGCTTTACATGCTATCTACCTTAACATTTTTAATTAAATTAATTTATTTATTTACATTCCAAATGATATCACCCAACCTGGTTCTCCTTTGCAGAGTTTCTCCTTCCACCCTGACACCCCCGTATCTCCAGGATTATGCACATCCACTTCCACTGAGGCCAGGTAAGGCAGACCTCTGCTACATATGAGTAGGGGGATCAGAGCTGCTGTATATGCTTTTTGGTTGGTAACTCAGTGCTAAACAGAATTATCAACAGAGGAATCTCAAATGGCTGAGGAACACTTAAAGAAATGTTCAACATCCTTTGTTATCAGGGAAATGCAAATCAAAATGACTCTGAGATTCTACCTTACATCAATCAGAATTACTAAAATCAAAAACTCAAGTGACATGCTGGCTAGGATGTAAAGAAAGGGAACACCCCTCCATTACTGGTGGGATTTCAAGCTGTTAAAACCACTCTGGAAATCAATCTGGCTTTTTCTCAGAAAACTGAAAATTGTTCTACCTGAAAACTCAGCTATGCTGCTCCTGGGCATATACCCAAAAGATGATCCACCATACCGCAAGGACAAGGCATGTGCTCTGATAAGTTCATAGAACCATTATTCATAACAGCCAGAAACTGGAAACAGCGTCACCTTAGTTTTTGAGAGAGGGTGTTTCTGAACTTGGTGCTCACCGAGTTGGTTAGACTCGCAGTCCAGCAAGCCACCGGGATCTGAGTGTTGTTTCCTCTGTAGGACTGAGATTTTAGGCTTGAGCAGCCCACCCAGATTTTTACATGACTACAAGGGCTCTGAACTCTAGCTCTCATACTTGTTCAATAATTACTTTAATCAGGAGCCGTAATCCCAGAACTCATTTTTATGTTTTGATATTTTAAATAAATTTACAATATGTAGAAAATATTTTATCAGTATATTTATTTATATAAATGTAGTACATATATAATTTTTGGATGGTACACAAGTTTTATAAGTCTCTCTTTTTATATATTTATATATACATATACATTTATATTTATATTTATATAGTTGAAAACAGAGCAGATGTCAACTCTCTGACACAAATCTTAAATGAATGTTACCACTAAGAATAATTATGTTGAGATTTCTATTATTTTGTTCACAAACTTTATTACTATTATTAGTATTATTATTATTTTACATTCAAGATATCGAGGGGATGAAAATATATTCTTAATCATAATGTTAAAAGAGGCTTTTGGATAGGAACACTTAGAATTTATAGTATTTGTTGAACATTATTAAAAGAGCGAATATTCACATAAGGAATTTCATCATTTTTCTCATTGAGTTATTGATATAAAGAAATTGTCATGCCATAACCATTCTTGAGATTAATAAAGAATAAAATATTAATAGTGAAATGTCTAGTTTGAATGAGAAGAAAATATTTCAATATGCTTTTGGAAAGAGTATTATCTATCTATTCATCCATATTCTAACTATGGAATGGAGGTTTATTTCATGGCAATAATAGTCACAAATTTGTTTAGTCACCTCTAACATTTCCACTATTGATTTAGTGTACCAATATATTCAGTACCCAAGGATATTTGTTTGTCTATTTGATTATGCCTGGATTAGATGTAGATGTCTGCACCACAGGTAAGCAACATTATGTGGAAATGGTCTTTATTACTATTTGATATGATCAAAAATAAATTGTTTCGTGACATGCACTTCTTCTACATTAAAATTTAGTATGAATATAAGACAAATTTCATTAAGTTGTGCTTTTAACAAAATAATGACAGACAATGAAGCATCTTAAGTCAATTAACCTCATACTTTTGACAGAAAATATTAATGAAAACACCAAGCCATATGTGCCTAAATGAATATTTTGATCAAGGCACATCTAGCCATGTCACTTAAATGAGAAATAAACTTTTAGTCCTAAAATATTACAATGAAGATCTGTATTTAAATTAAAAAAATAGGTTTTGATTTGTCATAACTATAATCAAGTAAATATCTTCCTCTGTTAATTGGATGTTAATTCAAGAGATGTCTACTTTTGTAAACTGAACTTTTTATTCATCATTTTTTATTGTAGCTATGGAAAACATGATTTGTTCCCACAGCTTTGGTAGCATGATTGTAAGTAATACTCTTATTTTATTTTGATTTGTAGTTATTTCTTTTCACAGATTTTTGTGCTAGTGATAATGCTAATGAAACAGATTTTTCATGAAAACTGTCATGAAGAGTTCAACACGTCTATATGAAACAAACAAAGAAAAACCCATTACACTCTTAGCTTAGAAATCACATCTCATCATCAGAGCTATAGCACTAAATTAAAACCTCAGAAATAATGAAGCAGGTAAGAAATGGCTAGTTATTTCAAGCAAAGATAATGATTTTTTTCACAATGAGATCAGAAAGTTAGTTTAATTTATCATGTCTATATCCTAAAGTCCACATGTTTGATAGGAGATGTGACAAGTAAAATTGCACATGCATTTTATATAAAAAATGTTTATGTACTTCAAATTCATAGTGTGGAGAAACATCATCCTTTCATAATGCAAAACAAACCGACTTGACGTTCAGAGAGTAAACAAAACAACTGATTTGGTATGCTATTTTAACAAACTCTGAGTGTTCTGAGTGTTAGTTCAGTAGGGATTGTAAAGGTTTACATCTATACAGGGTTAAAACTTTATCATTCACTATATAACTAACAACACAGCACACCAAGAAAAAGCATACACAGGAAACATCTCTGTCTTTTATCTGGCTTTTTCCCGTAAAGAGTTAGATAGGAGTATAAGGTTGCTGGGGTTAATGACAAAAGAAACATGTTGGAATGGGGTGGTTGTACTTTTGAAATAGCCCCTTCCCTGAGTCAAGGCTATATTGGTCTGATGTCATTAACAAAGTATAGCTTATCATCCATCTGTTCCAGCTCACTCTGCATTTCTAAAATTTCCTTTTAAAATGTTTCCTAGGAATGTTGAGAATTACTCTTTTAAAGACATCTCGCCAATCTGGAAGACTGCTGTTTAAGAACCTAGCCCTTAGCAATCAAATCTCCCCATGAAAAGTCTTTTGTGTACAAGCACAGACACAGTGCAGGAGGCTGCACGGAGGGGGGTGGTGGTGCATCTAAGTAGAGAGAATACATATCCAAAGGAGAATGAGAGGGCTCTAAGAAAATACCAAGATGTTAACTTCTAAAGGTGGCAAAAAATGTTCCGTAGGAAATTCCTCACTCTTCTCCAACTCTGCTATGAGAGGGTGAAGATGGAAAGCTTTCTTCCCTGTGAATTCCAATCCAGATCACAATTAGACACCCGCTCCCTGCCATGAGTCGTGAAATGTTATCCTGAACAAACATATGTGGTTGTGAAGCACACATCGCAGACGACAGGGAGTCTATTTTCTCACACGACAGTGCCAAACACTGCTTGAGATGTGCAAAGTCATTTACGCAGCTCAAATGTGGCAGGGCTCATCTCTACATCTCCTGATGACGATCAACATCACTCAGAGGAGTGAAGGAGGTAACAGGGTTAAGAATTGCTCTCCTTTCTTTATGCAAATCTTCAGCCAAATTCTATGAAAATACTTTGGTTGAAGTTACCTTCCTCCTTTTAGGCAAATGGTTCTTAATCTATTTTAGTGTTTTTCTTCTTGGTTTTTCCTTTGCTAACCATAGCTGTTTCTGAATACCACACATGCCAGAGTTAACACAAGCATCTGAATTAAGATATGCTGATAGTATATTTATACTTTGTAAGGCATGATTAAGAATTAAAATCAGTGATTCACCAGCCTTGTAATTACCACTTATATATAATACACTGTTGAGATTCATTTCTGTCTTCCTAAACAGTTTTTTCATTATCTTTAAATATCCTACACTGCATATATGCTAACACTTTCTTTCAAATACATTTATCTGTTGCAGACACTCATTATATTCCATTTTGAACTTCAAGAGCAATAGCATTTCCTCCAATAAGTAAAGTATGTCACACCGAAGACAAAGCCTCCAGTTATAAAAGAAGATCATCCGTGACTTATTAAAAATTACACGCACATCAAATATTTTCCACTCCAATTTATTTTTCATTGAAGTTATTTGAAAACAGAAAAAAAAACACACATGAAATGTTTAAATCACAATGAATTCAAGACACTACCAATGGTCAGCAGATGGAGCTATTCTGTAGCATACACTTAGTGTTTGTTCAATGAGAAATACAGACTAAGAAATTAATATTTAACTTCATGTCTGTTTGATCAGAGGATAATAAAATATACCTTTAAAAACTTAGTCTTCCTCTAATTGTAATCAGTTTTTAGTGTAGAAGTCTGGCTCTGGCAGTCCCAGTCAGCCAGGTTCATCTTCTTGTCTTCAATGTTTTAATTAAAAGAACAAGTAATGGTGAAAAACCAGGAAAGGAGATTATTTTTTTTTTTAGTGCAGCCACACAGAGAAGAGAAAGAAAATGAAGAGGTTCACTGACTTCACATCTGCCTTTGCGGCACAGACATAAAGTACATGTTTTAAAAAGGCACGAGTTCAGAAATGGATAAAGGATATGCTTAGTTAAGTAGTCTCGTCCTAGCCATGGTCAATCTGATCACTGTAACAGGGCCAGAAGAAGTAATACTGTTCGAGGAAATGTGATTTTTCCTTCTTCTCCAGGGTGCCACCTTACCTCATGAATAGGTATCCTTATCTGGGGTACAGTCTATATTGCAAGTTTCTGTTTGTTCCAGAATTCAAATTAACTCATGAGAAAAGATTAAGGGCAATTCCTAATATCTGTGTTTTCATCCAAAGAAAATGAGAGAAACACACTGTGAAGGCAAAGGTAATAAAATTTCCATTCTGATTTTTGCTTTGTTGAGGATCCAAATGAGAACGCAATTATCTTTAATAAAACAGCTTTAAAATGTCTGTTTCATAATTTGGGCCACCAGGACATACATATTTTCTTCCCAAAAGGTTTCAGTAAACACACCAAAATAATAGAAAAAACTTAAGTAATTTTCAATCATAATAGAAATGTGCAAGAAGTTATTGGAATGTGTAACTTTGAATTTAAATGTTGTGCAGAATTTGTGTAATGGCAAATGCCACATATCTAATTCTATTCAGGTACAAAATTATAATAGAAGCAAGAAAACATCCTTTAGCAATGTTACATGTAATAAATACAAACATATGTCCTATGATTTTTGGTTTTTATGAAATTTACAGATTGATTTTCAATAAAAAATAATCTTTAAAGATCAAAGTTGCTGAAATACAAGGCAATCAAAGGGAATGAGATAGCATTTTCTAGGTCCAACATTTGCTCTGTCACCCAAGACTGTAAACATCTCTTTTTACTGAATGATAAAATCAGGATACTGGCATAAAAGGTACTTAAAGAGGTTAATTCTAATTTTCACCTCCTGTTTGTGTTGTTCAGCCTTGATTCTTCTCTCATTTTTGGTTTTGTATTAGCAGGCAACTTCACACATTTGTTTAGAGGATTAAACAAATATGTCATAGTCTTTGTTTTATGCTGACTGATTCCCCTGTTCCTCATTTATTGATTCATCAGCATACTTTAAAGAACCATCATTTTTCTCTTTCCTTTCTTTCCTTAATCTTTCAGTTTTAGTTTGGGGTAAAATCCTATCTCTTATTTTATTGAAAAGAACAGTGGTAATAAAATACACACTTAGAAGCTGCTGTTGCTTTAAAGCATCTACTTCTTATTGTTCCCAGAAGGTGAAATAGCAGTAGGACAGAACCTGACACCTTCACTACAATTTTGTATCTGTCTGTCTCCTATACTTTGGCAGAAGACACACTGGTATGTCACAGTTTTTAACTTTTCCCTTTGATATAACTCAAGTTCTCAGAACAGTTGGACTTCTCAGGGATGACCATCCCAAAGAAAAAGACTATTATCCATAGAAATGAGATAGTAACAGACAGCCCAGTAATCATATCCTTAAATCCAGCCTATTCTCCTCAGCCATAAGACTGTCTTTGGACCAGTTTTAAGAGTGGAACTGAGAGGATCAAGAGAACATAACTTGGTCAGTATTTTTTTTTGTCTGCTTTCCTGACTCTTACTCTATTTAAACCTATAGGTTTTGTCAGCATCCTCAAAATGGTCTTGGGATAACTGGGTTGTTTATCTTTTCCACACTGAATAAATCTCTCTCTATTCCACACAACTCCCATCTTTTTAATGGGTAAATTGGGAAAGGACCTAAGTCTAACCTTCTGGAGATGCCAGAGTTCTGATTTTTCCTTGAAAATATCTTGCTACAGTAATATGGGCTATTATTAGAGACTACAAAGATTTGATTTACATCTATTTAATATGTTCATTTCTTGTCATGCCCTCTGAATAGCTCAATATTAAATAAAACAATGTTTTGTTTTATTTTTTTATGTTGTTGTTTTAGATTGTGCCTAGCTCCAAGTGATTACAGTTTACAAGTAGCTTTGGATTCCACTTTGAGTATGAAGGATAGCTTTATACCTATGTGAACATATAAATGAACATCAAGTTTCCAGCACCACCCATATAGCATAGAGTGATAAGCAATTAATTTCAGGAGTATAAAGGCCAACACTGTACAAATTTATCAAGGAAAATTGGAATATTAAAATCAACCCCCAAAATATGGGCCTAAGAATTGTACAACATACCAAATTGAGGTAATAGTATATGTAAATCATTCACCTCAACTATTTAAAAAAAGAAGGAAGACATTTAACACTCTGGTAGAAACAGTCCAACTAGCTGGGCTGTGGTGGCGCATACCTTTAATCCTAGCACTTTGGAGGCAAAGGCAGGAGGATTTCTGAGTTCGAGGCCAGTCTGGTCATCAAGGGAAGAACTTGAAGAGTACTCCCTACTATCCAATGGATTCAGCTGGGCTTTGTCCTCATTGTTTCCTATAGAAATTTCTATCTGGACACTAATTCTTCCATTTTTCATCTGAATACGGTACAGCTCTTTGTTTCTTACTTATTTCTATTATTGTTGTTTTGATAATTTGAAACAGCATCTCACTATGTGGAATTGGGTAATATTAAACTAATCATGTAGACCTGTCTTACAGAGATATGACTATATCTGCCCTAGAGTGCTAGGATTAAAGGTGTGTACCACTAAGCACTGCTCATAGACTTTGTTTCTGTAGTGTCCACAATAATTTGCTTCTGCATATAAAGTCTGACCCTGCAGCCCAAGTCTACAGCAATGGCAACAACAATATCTCCTGCAAGCCTATTGACTACCTTCATTATGGTATACCTATAGAGACTATACTTATACATTTACCAGCTTATACCATTCAGGCTTTTGGAAAATTCTTGACAGCATCTAGGTCCTCTTCAACACTTTGTATCTATTTTCCAATACATAAACACACACACACACACGCACACATACACACATGCACACACACAGATACAGATATATTCCCTATATGAAGTGTAATATGTGATCTAAGAGTTAATATCAGTAATTAATATTGGAATGAAAAAAGCCATATGTTCTATCATGGGTGTCTAGGAAAGCAAGCCTACTGAGCAATCTGTAGTCAATGAAACCACCAAACCTAGTAAATTTATTGTTATTCAAATAAGCAAAATTTTGGAAAGACCTCTATTTCAGGCAACATCCTAATGACAACTTTTTCCTAATTAATTCTCTTTTTTCAAACACAGAAACTATACCTTAAAAAAGTTATTTAGTGAAGATCAGATGTGTTAGTCATGCAAAACAAAAGGGATATTGAAGGTTTCAGAGGCAAGATTTCTGCTCTTGTATTTTAAGTGTTCACAGGCCTTGAAATCGTTCATGCTTATTTCTCAAGATCTCTCCAGGACACTAAATTCAGTTGGCTGATAAAGAAATGAAGACAATATAGATCTGTGAATCATGCTTCAGGGTAATTTATATAATTATTTTCTATGTTCTTCTGAAAAATTAAACCATAAGATCTCATCTAGAAGTAAAGTAATGGGGAATGCAGTCCAAAAATTGCTAGTCAGTGACTATCCCAAGCTGATGGAGACAAGAAAATATCTATAGAGTTGCTTTGAAGTTAATCATTATGAATATTAGCCTGCTTTAAGCGTTTACTGAATAAAAAGGACTGTGGGAAGTAACCACAAATATTTTGTCATTTACAACAACTTTAAAAAAATTGTTGTCATTATTCAAAACTTATAGCAGAGTTATTCTGAATGTTTTTCCCCACAAGGGTTATTCTTTTTCATTAAAAATAATATACATCAAGCACAATTTCCCTCCCTCCACTACTCCTACCTCTCCCTCCAGTTCCCCTTTCCCCCAGGTACATGCCATCTCCATTTTCTCTTCAGAATAAAGCTGGTCTCCAAGAGACAAGAGACAAGACAAATTGGACAAAACAAGAAATGATAAGACAATGCAAAACCTTCATAACAATGCAGGATAAAGCAACACAACAGGAGGAAAATACCCTTAATAGTATGCAAAAGAGTGAGAAACACTCCCACTCCCACAGTTAGAAGTCCCACTAAAACACCAAACTAACAGCCATAACATATATGTAGAGGAACTGGTGTACATTTATGCAGGACTCTGTCTTTCTACTTCAGTCTTTGTGAGTCCATGTGATCCCTACTTAAATGATTCAGTGGGCCATATTCTCCTGTTGTCCTCTATCTTCTCTGACTCTTATACCCTTATCTTCCCCTCCTCCATTAGATTCTCCAATCCCTGAGGGGAGAGACCCAATAGAGACCTACAATTTAGACTCTTTCTCTGCATAATGTCTGGCTGTGGGGCTCTTTTCCTCCTCTCATCTGCTGCCTGAAGAAGACTTTCTGAAGATTACTGGATAAGCCACCACTCTATGAATATAGCAGAATATTATTAGCAATCATTTCTTTGATTTGTCTGATAAAAAGTTCTGTTTGACTCTACCCTTGTGCTCTGGGATATCCATTCTCTGATTCCTGGCCATCCAGGTAGAATAGGACATGGGCTTCAAGTTAAATCAAACATTGATTGGTTGTTCATGCAATTTTTTGACTACAGTTATTCCATCATATCTTGTGGGAAGGACAGACTATACGTAGAGTGTTTTGTGGTTGGTTTGGTGTATAGATTTATATTTCAGTAATATCCTGCAGAGTACCTTCCCATGCCAAAGAGTCAAGAATGTAAGGGTGAAGGTGTGGGACCATGAAAGGCATCCAGTTTTCTGGTCGAGCTAGGTTTAAAACCCTGACACCCAGCAGATCACTCTGCAAGGGCCTGAAGGATGTTTACCACATGCTCACTGACATTAGGCTCCTGACACGAGTCCCCAGCTCCATAATTCTGTGGTTATCAGTCATGTAGGCTGTCTGGACTCCACCCCCACAGTTACCTGGCAACAGCCAGGTAGGCCTGGCCCACTATAAAAGGGGCGGCTTGCCCCCTCTTCCCCTTCTTACTCCTGCTTCTTGCTTGCTTCTCTCTTGCCCTCTGGCTCTCCCTCTCTCCATATTCCCTTCCCCCTTCTCTCCATATGGTCATGGCAGGCTTCTATGTTCCTATTCCCTCCCCCTCTCTGCCTTTCTACAATAAACGCCTTAAAACCATGGACTGTCTCCTCTCATCAGAATCCACTGTGCTGGAGCAATGTAGCAGGTCTTCTTCTAAGGAGTCTCATGTCTAATCTCACGCAAGAGGCCTCCTAGTACTTCCACACATGGCTTCCTCCAAACCAAGCTAGCCTCCAAGCAAGACAAGGACTCTCCTTCCAGTGGTACCCAGCCAGACCTCTCTCTTCCTGTCTTTTTCCCTTCGGCCCAGGCCAGAGCTAGCCTTGTGGGGAGTTGCAGAGAGGCTACTCCATTCTCAGCTCTTCTGCAGCATTCAGCAGTGTCTGTGGTCCCTAAGAGCCAGAACTTGCCATCCCCAGCCTCTGTACAGGCCCAGGAACTAGAGTCAACACTGGTAGGTCCATGGAGATATCAGACTGCATTTCCCCACCCCTGGAGCAGGGTCCAGAGGCTTCTCACAGCCTGATACCCACCTGGAGGCAACGTGAATTGCATCAGTCAGACTTCTTGTGTCTGCCTCTATGAGAGGCCCTTGCCCTGTGGCAGCAGAACAGAGAACCCCATTTTTAACCCATATGAAAGCTCCAAGCCTATGCCAGCTTAACTTCTATGTTCGATGAATTCTATAGAAGTTGTCCTGGGAATGGAACCCCAATTGCCAGTTTTCAAATTGTAACTTTCTGCCCTAACATCACCCGTCTTAGTTATTTAAGGATATCCATAAGATGATCTTGACCAACAACGCAATCTAATGTAACCCAGTACTACCACTGGAAGTCTTGCCTGGCTACAAAAGGTGGTCACTACAGACCATGTATCCTAAATTACCAGAAAGCCTTTCTAGGGTCACCCTCATAGATTTCAGAAAGTCTCCACTGGAAAAAAAAACTCCTAAGCAAGCCATGCCCAACAGCACATGGGTTTTAAAATTTATATATATCATTTAGATTTATTTTATGTTTACTCATATTTTTCCTTCATGTAAGTCTTTGTGATAGTTTTAAACAGGACACTTTGAAACACACTGGCAAAAGTTTAGATCTAGGTTTTGGCTCTAAACTAGTCATTTTCCATTTGATACCTCCTTGTATCATATTTATTATATTAAATGTAATATATAGGCATTGATCTGGTAAACTCTCCTGTCTATATACATCCTGATTTTCAAACAAGTTTGAGTAGAATGATTAAAACAGTAAATAAAAACTACCAATTCAAAGATTTCTAGAACTTGTGAGCTATAATTACTACATGCAATATTTGTTTTATACAAGTACAGTTTCTAAACAGGTAAGTTGTGCTGTAAATATAACTTGAGAGTTGTTTAGATTTTTGATTCAATCTAATAAATCATATTTATGTTGCTTATACTGTGTATTAATTGAAAGGTACATTTAAATGTTTATTATTTTTGTATGGCATTTGTGTTTAGGTAAGTGTGATGTATGTATTCATGTGTATGTGTGTGAACATGTTCATTCAGGTGTATACACACGTGCATGGGAGTCAAATGTCAACATGCAGAGATCACAGGCCAGCATCAAGTAGTTTCATCACTTGGACACTTATGATCTATAATGCCTATTACTATAAATACTATACTGCATAGTTTAAATGTTTCAAAGAGAGTGTGTCTGATTTTAACTGTTTTCCCCAAAATGGGTATTTAAAGCATACATATTTTAGAAGAGTAAGACTTATGTTTGCATCAAAACATCAAAGAGTATATTCAAGGAAGTATATAATGCTTTCTATCTTTCTTAATCAGTACTATTGTGTATGGAGAGGCAAAAAAGTTGCTATTCACTGGTTTCATCAATATTCCCTTTGATGCTACAGCTTCTGTAAAACCCAGGCTAACAACTATGACTTCTCTTTTACCCATTTAATTATTTCCTTTTACATGGGTCTAGGGTATTGATGCTGAAGGATTAGAACTAACAAAGGACTAAGAATAATATTCTGTGTGGAAGAAGAGCCTTTTGTGTATAGTTTATATATCATCAATCTTAATAACAATACTGTTTAAAAAAACTCATCTATACAACTCTAATATAATGAGACATGCATGGTGAATTACATACTCAATTAGAATACTCACAAAAATAAACTCTGGGTATGTCATCAAATATTAAAATCTAAGCATTCTACTACATATGTTAAAATGAGGACCTGGTTATTTTAAATATCCCATATAGGTAATGCTATGAAATGGTTTTTCTAATAATTGGAGAAAATAATACAGTGAAAGCTTATATTTTATAAGCAGGTAAATAAGAACTACAAATAATAAAAGATATTTTCCAAGGTTCTTAATTAAGCCTGTATCTTTCAATAACTTATAAATTAATAACATATATAGTATGTACCTTTTGAGAACTAAAACATATCCTCATTGTTGGGTTAGCTATAAAACCAACAATTAGGAAAAGCAGCAGGTACATTTGTTTCCTAAGTGTTAGAAAGTAGACTTTCTTTTTTTATTTTTCCAAGCACATGCCAGTGATTCTAGCAGTTTTTTTTATTTAGATGTTTTCTTTATTTACAATATCTCCTTTCCTAGGTTCCCCTCTTTAAAAAAAAGAAGAAATAAATAAAATAAAATAAAAACAAAAATTAAAACAAACCCCTGTTCCCTGCCCCCACCCCCGCTCATCACCCCACCCTCTCCTGCTTACTGGTCCTGGCATTTCCCTACACTGGAGCATAGAACCTTCACAGGGCCAAGGGCCTCTCCTCCCATTGATGATGGACTAGGCCATCCTCAGAAAGCAGACTTTCTCATACTGAAGTACAAATGTCACTTGGATGTCTCTGAATGGTACATGTACTGACTCAATTAATTTTTATAGAATGTATGCCATCTTATAACTGTGGGTTTTTTACTGACAATTTGGATGTACATTAAAAAAAACTACAGTTGCTAATTTAGTATTCTAAAGTAACAATATGTTTGCCCAACATTACAAAATGATTTTTGCCTTTCCTCCCCTTTTCCTTCCTTCCTTCCTTCGTTCTTTCATTACTTCCTTCCTTTCTTTTTTCTTTTTTCTTTCTTCTTTCTCTCTTTCATAACTTTAAACCATTTTTTCTTCTTTTTAGGCAGGACTGACAGGAAGAGAAATGTTTGTATAGAGATTAGTTCATGCTTTTCTTTTACATATAAAGGTCTCTGTTGATCAAAAATACAAAAGGTACATTTTTTTTAGGTTTTACAATATATTATTTACTTGACAGATTTTCCAATTTTCTATCCATATTAACATTTTTATGGTTAAATTATATTTAGTAAACTGGATTATTATATCAGCATGTATGCATATTAATAATATCTTTCAGGTAAGGAGTTGATTACTCTCTCTTTTCAAAACTTCAGCTCATCAAATAAAATAATATCAATAGATCAAAATATAAAATTTGTATAGAGAAAGTGCACTGCAAGAGATAGATGTGGTGAGTATGCCTTTGTCCTCAGTTAGGTTCAGAGAGTGGAGCCTGATAGTCAGCTTCAGGGAGACCAGGTTGCCATCTCGCAAAACCAAAGAATAGTATATAATTTTCTAACTTGCTATATTTCCTTCAAGCATATGGACAGAGCTTATATAAAAATCATTCTGAGCTGTATTAGAGTTCTGTTGTATAACTTTTTCTGAAGATATAACAAACACTATTTTACTCCAGGTTAAGGCAACAATGTCATACAAACCTATATTACTAAGGTTAGTCACAGAAAAATTTTGACAGGGTATCCACAGAAGCATGATGATTTAGATAACTACATCAACAAAAGCTCTACCTTAGTGTGGTGACAACTCAGAAAAATCTATTACTGGATTTTTTAGAAGATTTAAAGGTATTTCAAACTAAGAGACTGATCTTTATTAGTAATTGTTTTCTTCTTACATAATCTGTTTGTGGAAGGACCCCTTTTGTCTTGTAAGTTTACTGTGAATTTCCTCAACAAAGGCCATGTTTCTACTGGAAGGAAACATTTGCACAAGCCTTATCTTCCATATACATTTGATCATAAGAACAGGAAAATTATAACAGACTCTATTGAATAAGAATCTGTATGGCACCAGACTAGAAACATATGATTTTAACAAATAAGAAACACAGTAAGTTATTTTATAATGCTAAAATGTGAAAGCTATCATTTATATCATCCTATCGTTTAATATTTCTTTCAATAGAAATTCACAAAATATTGCTTTATAAAGTAGGTCATAGAACATGTGTGGAATTTTTGTATGTATGTAATTAAGATGAGAAAATATACTGCATAATTAGGGAAAAATTCTATTATATATATGCATATATATGATATATTATCATGGAATTGACAAGATGACATTACATTTTATTCCAATATTTACCTACAATAGAAGTGATTAAATTTTGCGAATGAGTTTGCATTTTATAACAAATTACTGCATATATTCAAAATAATTTGAAACTTTTGATTGTCCTTCAGATATTTTAGGAATAACACTTTGTACAGCTCTACAAACAATAAAGATGTCCATGATCCTCAGTTTCTCACAAACTGACCATTTTAAAAACATCAGTGTATGAATGTCACCGCCAAGTCATGTCCATAGACGTATCATAAACCTCCTCCCTATTAATTGGCTCTTACATTTTTTCTACCTCCCTTTTCATACTTTAATATTCTCCATTAAAGCATACAGGGAGTGGTAGTTTGTCGCATTTAATGATAATACTAAGTGGTAAATTATCCTCAGGACCTCAACAAGTAACAGATCTCTGCCTTAGCTACTACCTGCTTTTTGCAGCAAAAAGAAGCTTCCTTGATCAACACTGAAAGTAGCATTTCTCTAGGGGAAATATGCAAGGGGTATGTTGGCAACATTTCCAATTAGTATAACAATAGTTATATTAATAGATACCAGGCTTACCCCTGCTATCTATGACTTCCATAGTCATAGAACTTTGACCAGGTGTGAGAATTCTCTGATAAACTGGACCTCAGATCTTATTAGAAATAAACTGGTTACTTGGTTACTCCCATAATAGCCAAACTACTATTGAACCAATAGGTATCTCTTGTTTGATAAAATGGTGCAGGAGCATAAAAGTTATAAAGGTGGTTAAAACTGTTGATGATTTTTTTCTTCCAGTTTTTGGCATAACAACTTCAGTGATAATCTCACAACTGCTGTGGTGGCCTGGGCAGGGACCGCAAAAGACTAAATCAGTGAACATTCAGTCATTGATGGAGGTAAGACTCATTCCATCTAAGAAAGCTACTGTCAGTTGGAGGCTTCTGGTGGAAAGGAATTCATTGTCTTTAGTGATATAACCACTACTGAGTGATTTATTTTCCAGTCGATAGTGTCATACCTAATGCCATCACAAGTAGCCCTTGTTAAATACTGTAGGTCACAAAAAATAAAATAAAACAAAATAAAACTAAACATTAGGAAAAGAAAATGAGATAGGGACTTGGTGGGGGAAAAAGCATGGAAGTTGATGGGGTAACAGGAGGATAAGATCTTGCAGAAGCATGAACCTTACCAGAATGAACTATGTATATGCATAAAATTTTCAAAGAATAAACTAATAGTAAAAGTTAAATTGCTAATAAGGAGAACTTCATGATAGATTAAACAAGCTATATTTGATCCCTAGTCCCCTAGTGGTAGAACGAGAGAAATTTGCCAAGCCTGGCAAGCTGTTCTCTTATTTCACCTAGCAGTTTATTCAAGAGGAAAGAAAATTTTTAGGAGGTGATTACTTCTCCTAAGCCTTTGAATCCTAGAAAGGCACTCTAGAATTACCTCTGTGTTGTTAAAGAACCACCTTAAGTGTATGAGAAGTTCTGCGGTTACATATGTGTATGTACACACAACCAATAAATATATAAATATAATAAAAATGTGACTTCATTTTGAAGACAGGACCTTTAATTCTTCATTATACCCAGCCCTTAAAAATTGTATGTAAGTATTAGGAAGGCATCATGAACATGACTCTGCATTCATTGTAATATGTTTAAAACTAGAAGAGTTAGGGGAAGGATTGAAGGAACTGAAGTAGATAGAACACCAACAGTGACAAATAACCTGGACTCCTGCGAACTCCCAGAGACTGAACAACCAACCAAAAAGCATACACGGGCTCCTACTTGGCCCTTGGCACTAATGTAGCAGAGAGACTTCTTTGGCCTCACTTGGGAGAGGATGTACCAAATCAAGTAGAGACTTGGTACCTATGTTGGAGAGTGGCAAAGGGGAAGGGGGATGGGAGAAGTCTGTGAATGGTGACTGGCTCTGCTCTTTTAACTCTACAGCCTCCTTGTGTCTATGGAGTGTAGCATAGACATCCTGTATTTTATGGCTAATATCTACTGATAAGTGAATACATTCCATTCATGTCCTTTTGGGACTGGGGTACCTCATTGAGAATGATATTTTCAATTTCCATCCATTTTCTACAGAATTTGAGATGTCTTTGTTTTTTATAGCTGAATAGTATTCCATTTTGTAGATGTACCAAAATTTTGTTATCCATTCACCAGTTGAGGGACATCTCAATTGGTTTTAGTTTCTGGCTATTATGAATAAAGCTTATGTGAACATATTTGAGCAAGTGTTTTTGTGGGATGTTGGAGCATCTTTGGGTAAATGCCCAGGAGTGATACAGAAATAGAACTATTCCTAGTTTTCTGAGAAATGGTCAAATTGATTTCTAATGTAGTTGAACAAGTTTGCACTCTCACCAGCAATGTATGAATATTCTCGTTGCTCTATATCCTTGCCAGCAAGTGCTTTCACTTGAGTTTTTTATCTTAGCTATTCTGACAGGAGTAAGGTGGAATCTCAGAGTTATTTTGATTTGCATTTCCCTGATGACCAAGGACTTTGAACATTTCTTTAAACTGTTCTCTGCCACTCAAGGTTCCTCTACTAAGTTCTTTGTTTAGCTCTGTACCTCATTTTTAAATTGGGTTATCTGGGTTGTTGCTGTCTAAATTCTTGAGTTCTCTTTCAATTTTGGATATTAGAGCTTTGTTAGATGTAGGGTTGGTAAAGATCATTTCCTATCCTGTAGGCTGCAGTTTTCTTCTGTTTACAATGTTCTTTGTGTAATAAAGATTTTCAGTTTCACGAGGTCCCATTTATCAATTGCTGACCATAGAGCCTGAACCATTGGTGTTCTGTTCAGGAAATTGTCTCCTGTATTGATGTGTTCAAAAATATTTCTCTCTTTTTCTTCAATGAGATTTATTGTTTTTGTTAAGTTTTCATGTTGAGGTGCTTTATTCACTTGGTTTGAGTTTTGTGCAAGGTGATAAATATTCATCTATTTTCATTTTTCTACATGTAGACATCCAGCTAGACAAGCAGAAAAGGTCAAACATTTGAAAATGTCATTCCTATAAAACTCAAGATTCAAAATTAGAAAATTTTTATTTAAATGTTTACACCCAATGTTAATAAATGAACTTACATATTTTTTATTTTTTCAATAATATCCTTTAAATTTCCTTTAGCTATTTTTAATAAAAGGTAGAAACATTCTTCAAGATTCTCTAAATGTTGAAGTTTATTTGGTGTTTAGTTAGAGAAATTTAGAAGCATGCACACTTATTGCAAACGGTATTTATAACCATCATACCTGGACAGGAAATTAAGAAATAAACTGTCTGCCAGGGGAAGCAAATACACCAGAGCCTTCTCTCATCATTTCCATTGCTGTGGCTCTGTAACCAATGTTTGAATATAGTATAAGCCTTTCTGTAGTCTTTAGTGACTATTTCCATGTGCAATTCTCACAGGAAAATGTGTAAAACTGACATCTGGTCATCTTCAGATTTAATATATAAATGAGAAGCAAAATTGGTTTGGAGAATTAAAAACAAATGAGAATTTACCCAACTGAATCCAAGCTGTTTTCCCACACAGCATAGCCATTTTCCCAACCCTGCAATGAGGAAAACCCAAGCATAGATAATCAGAAGTCAACTTTTGAAGTAAAATCCCATTTGTAAATTATTTCCCTGAAGTGTTAGCCCAATGTTTCCCTAAATACTTATTTAATTTCATCTAGAAAAAAAAGGAAATTGAAATGTCTTTTGATTCCTTATTGCTAGAAATTCAAACACAAAATAACACATTTATTAATGTGTTCATCACACATTTCCCTATTTTCCTTTATATTAATCTATATCCTTAAATTTTTTCTTGCTGCTCATTCATGCTTTCTCAATTATATCTACCTATTTTTAATGAGATTTATAACAACCATCATTTATTCACTGTTCAACACTTTATTTTTTAAATAAGCTTAAATTAAGAGAAAAACAAATCAATAAAAATATTAATTATTGTAGTTAGACAAAAGCAGAAGTGCTTGCGAATAGTTGTGGTTGTGGTCCTCAAACACTGGAGAGTTGCCAGTTTTTAAATGCTAGATTACATAGAAGGCAAACTAGCACAATGATTTGAAACCTCAATTAGTATCTAATTTAGCCTATGCCACTTATTAAATGGCATAATTCTGACTAGATAATACTTTTTTTCACTTCTCTTTCCTGATCTTTTATATTTAAGCAGGGTGAAAAAACTGTAGTAGTATAAATTTTCTGCAAAGATCATACACACTAAACTGTGTTCTACAGACAGAGATTATATATAATTGGTCCTTATAGAGTTTGATTTTAATTTAATTTCTGCATCATCTAGTTACATGTGCACATTTTTCTACCTATAAAAAAACACTTTAGACTTCAGTAAGCCGTGCTTAAGCTTAATGGTACAAGTACATAGCAGACAGCCATCAACAGTAAATATCACAGCAAAACTGATGAAAATATAATTTGTTATTAGGAAAATATTCAATTGTATCTGTGTTGTCTTTACCTGCAAAAGACTCTAGTCCAGCAAAAATCATTATCCTAAAATTAGTTAGAAGAGATAAAGAAGACATTGTATGGGAATAATTCATCCATTGAGAAGTTGTCATCATTTTAAAATCATATTTAACAAATATTTGAGATGCTGATTTCTTAAAATAAATATCAATTAGTAAAAAATGATCATAAAATTCCTGGTAAATTAATGGTGTGTGGTTTGAATACATTATTATCATCTTTCAATAGGTTAACTACAGTCAAAATCAATAAAGAAACTATACCATACTTCAAATGTATTTGACAAATATCTGTAGAATATTTCAATCAACACATATAAGATATCCATTATTCCTAAAAGTACATAGAACTTTTTCTATTTATTTTTCTTTTTTCTTTTTTTTTGGGGGGGGGTGTGTTGTAAAGACAGGGTTTCTCTGTATTGCCTAAGGTTTCCTAGAACTCACTTTGTAAACCAGGCTGGCCTCATCTCAGAAATAATGCCTGCCTCTGCCTCCCAAGTGCTCTGATTAAAGGTGTGCCTCACCACTGCCCAACAGAACTTTTTCTAAAGTAGAGCCCACCATATTGTAGCCCACCAACCAATGCTAAACAAATTGAAAGGAATCCAAAACAATTTCTTATTTCTTACCAGATCATGATGGGACAAACTAGAAATAAGTTATTAGAAATATTTTATCAACTACACAAACATTTGGAGATTGAATAATACATCTTTGAATGACCAATAACTCATTGAAGAAGTCAAAGAGCAAACTCAAGAATTCCTAGAATGAGGCCAAAGTAAAAGCAAAATTTACCAATGAAAATGAAAACTCTTCCAATCTTTTGAGGAGATAAAACCAATTTTTTTTAAGTTGTTAAACAAAATAGAAAAGTATAGAACACTATCAAACTTATTCTGTGGAGTCAATGTTATCTTGATACTGAAACTTTATGAACATAGATGAAACTGTCTCAATTAGAACACCTGCAAATGAAGTTACATAGTTTATAATGAAGATCTTTTCCCTACTACCAGGCTATATCATGGGATCACTTTTTATGAGATAGCCTAATCAGAGAAGGATAGAACTCACTCTGCATTGAAGCAGCATCTTTGCAGAGAAGGTGGAGACCATTACAGAAAACCCTGAATTGTCAAAATGCAGAGAAAAACTGAAGGTGTGACTCTTGGCCAAAATGAATATATCTATAACACAACTCCTGCACCTGAGTTTTAGAGAACATTGCCACAGAAAAGATAGCAGAAAATTTGCAGGAACCAGAGGACCAGGAAGTCTGACTGCCCTCTCAGATTTCCCAGGGAATAAACCACCAACCAAAGAGTACACTTGGAGGGACTCATGGCTCCAGGTGCATACGTAGCAGAGGATGGCCTCATATGACTTCAGTGGGAAGGGACGCCCTTAGTCCTGTGAAGGCTTGATGCCTCAGCGTAGGGGAATGCTAAAGTAGTGAGTTAGGAGTGGGTGGGTGGGTGGGTGGGTGGGTGAACACCCTCATCGAAGCAGGGAGGATGTGATAGGGGGTTTCCAGAAGGAAAAATGTGAAAGGGGATAACATGTGAAATGTAAATAAGCAATTTATCCAATAAAAACAACAACAACAAAAATAAACAAGGCACTGAGGGACCAGCCATTATTTTTAAAAGTATAACCTTGTTTAAATGAAGGTGAAAAAGAATAATAAAAAAAAATTCCATGGAATTTTTGATGCTATCTTTTTAACTAGGTGGGAAAAGTAGTTTCAAAAGCTGTCCTTTAGCTTATTATTTCAGTGTTTATAATATTTTATAGGATTTCTTCAGAAGCGTCAATTCCTTCTTAAAATAATTATGTTTCATTAATTTCTAACTTAGCTAGAAAAGAGATTGTGTCTTCTACATATGAAAGGGAAGCCACACCCACATAATTTAACAATGCTGCCTATACAAAACCTGAGAAGTTACAACACCAGTTGATAAAAAAAAGTGAATGGGAGAAACCACAGTAGGTAACACTATATGTAGAGGAAGAGCTGCATGTAATTAATGAGTGGTAGAGGGAGAAGGATGAGACCCCCTGAGTAGTTATACAATATAAAATGGTTAGCAATAAGCTTAAACATGTAGATACATGCTCAGGCACACACACACACACACACACACACACACACACACACACTCACTCACTATATATACAACATAAAAATGTTGAACTGAATCTGCTTCGTGGATTTTTATTAACATGTAAGTGTATATGACACCAATGATTAAAGACAAGGAGGCCCTGAATTTGGGAGGGGTCACCAGACATGGTAGGAGTAAGATGGAGAAGAGGGAGGAGAGAAAAGATGTAATTATTGTTTAATTAAGTAAAAAAAGAATATCATATACAGTAAGCAAGAAGATTTTACCCTGTATATACAAGTTTAGTTTAACAATACAGTTTAGAAGTTGGGCAGTGGTGGTGCATGCCTTTAATCCCAGGACTTGGAAGGCAGAGGCAGGTGGATTTGTCTACAGAGTGAGTTCCAGGACAGCCAGGGCTATACAGAGAAACTGTGTCTCGAAAAAAACAACGACAAAAACAAAAATAAAAAACAAACAAACAAAACAACAACAAAAACAGTACAATTTAGTCAATGTAATAGAATATACAGCCAAAAGAAAGATATCACATGATCACTGTAATAGAAAAGGAAGGATTCTTCAATAAATTTAAATTATTTATTTAATTTAAAACAAACAAACAATAAAAAAAACAGCTGTTGAGAAATTGTGGTACATTTACACAATGGAATACTACTCATCTATTAAAAACAATGACTTCATGAAATTTGCAGGCAAATGGATGGAACTTGAAAATATCATTCTGAGTGAGGTAACTCAGTCACAAAAGAACACACAGTATGTACTCACTGATAAGTAGATATTAGTTCCCAAATTCAGAATACTCAGTATCCAATTCACAGACCATATGAAGCTCAAGAAGAAGGAAGACCAAAGTGTGGATGCTTCAGTGCTTCTTAGAAGGGGGAACAAAATACGCACAGGAGGAAATGTGGAGACAAATTATGGAGCAGGGACTGAAGGAAAGGGCATCCAGAGACTGCCTCACTAGGGATCCATCACACATACAGCCACCAAACCCAGACACTATTGTGGATGCCAACAAATGCTTGCTGACAGAAGTAGGATATGACTATCTCCTGATTGGCTCTGTTAGAACCTGACCAATACAGAGGCAGATGCTTGGCAACCAACCATTGGACTGAGTGTAGGGTACCCAACTGAGGAATTAGAGAAGGGATTTAAGGAGCTGAAGGCATTTGCAGCCCTATGGAGGGAGCAAAAGCATCAACCAGCCAGACCCCCTGGAGCTCCCAGGGACTGGACCAACAACCAAAGAATACACATGGAGGGACCCATGGCTCTGGCTGCATATGTAGTAGAGGATGGCCTTGTTGGACATTCAGTCGGAGAAGAGGCCCTTGGGCCTGAGGGTATTCGATGCCACAGTGTAAGGGAATGCTAGGGAGGGAAAACAGGAATGGGTGGGTAGGAGGAGGAGCAACCTCATAGAGGCAGGGGTAAGAGGGATGGGATAGGGGGTTTCTGAAGGGAAGACCTGGAAAGGGGAAAACATTTGATGTAAATAAAGAAGATATCTAATAAAAAAAGGTGTGAAAAAAGAGGCTAAAAAGATGGCTTATCATTTGACAAAATCCAACATCCCTTCATGATAAAAGTCTTGGAAAGATCAGGAATTCAAGGCTCAT
>NC_045030.1:114477323-114481032 GCF_008632895.1 Mastomys coucha
AGAACAACCCACAAACCACAAGGAACTCAAGAAGAAAGAAGACCAAATGGTGGACAGTGCATTCCTTCGTAAAAAGGGGGAACCAAATACCCACAGAAGGAGTTGCAGAGAGAAGCAGAGACTGAAGGAAGGGAAAGCCAGCCTAAATATAGCTATCTCCTGAGAGACTCTGACAGTACCGACTAATACAGATGTAGAGGCTCACAGTCATTTATTGATATAAGTACAGGGTCCCCAGTGAAGGAGTTAGAGAAAGGACCAATGGAGCTGAGGGGTTTGCAGCCCCTTAGGACTAACAACTATGAACTAACTAGTCCCCTCAGAGCTCCCAGGGTCTCAACCACCAACCAAGGACCGCACATGGAGGGGTCTGATTGTTCAGGCAGCATGTGTATAGTAGAGGATTGCAAATTTAATCATCAATAGGAGAAGAAGAGCTTGGCCCTGTGAAGGTTTTGTGCCCCACTGTAGGGGAATGCCAGGGCCAATAAGTGGGAGAGGGCGGAGTGGCAGGCATGGGGAAGTGGGACGCAACAGGGGTTTGTTTTTGTTGTTTTTGTTTGTTTCTTTGTTTTTTGGAGGGGAAACTAGGAATGGAGAAATTTACATGTAAATAAAATTAAAAAAAAAAAGATGGCTTATCTGTTGAGTGTACTTTCTCCTCTAAGAGAAAACTCATATTTATTTACTAGCACCTGCAAGGTAGCACACAACTAACTACTTAGGTCCTAGTTCTAAAAAATCTAATGCCATTTTCCAATATCCATTTGCACAGTATGCATGGATTGTACGCATGTAAACTCAGAAAAACACATACACATAGAATTAATTACATAAGTAATTTTAAGAAATATAAAAGATTCTAGAACAGAAGGAACATAATCTAACATAGTAAAGTCTCTCTCTCCCTCCCTCCCTCCCTTTCTTGTTCTTGTTCTTGTTCTTGTTCTTGTTCTTCTCCTTCTCCCTCTCCGTCTCTGTCTCTGTCTCTGTCTCTCTGTGTATGTGTGTTTGTGTATCTATGCACATGGAAGACAAGACAAAAGACTTCCTACATTGATAATTTGTCTGTCTGTTCATATATTATGAGATATTTCCAAATTGCAATTATTAATATTTTGGGGTAAAAAAGATTACCCCAAAGATTATATATTTAAAAGTGCATTACATAAAAATATATTTAATTTATCTGAAATTATCAAGTATTATAGCTTAGCTTAGGCTATCCTAAACATCTTCAAACTTGGCTTCAGCTATAAAATTAGGAATTAACTGGGCAATGACAGATAACCCAAAGCAATTTTCTTAATAAAGTGCTCATACATAGACTGACATTTTGAAGATATGAAATACAAAAATACATTTCGTGTTGTACAAACCACAGTAAGCAGCAAAAGAAATTGTAGAATCATTCACCCCTCTGATCCTCTGTTTAATTAGGAGCTGGACCCCACTGCTGCTGCAGTCTAGCATAGCATGGAACTACTACACTGACATTGTGTGCTGCATACTACTACAGAAAATTTTACCAGATCTGGCTGCTTGGGATTATAATCCAAAATTGGATTCATGGCTTTCCCTGAATGTGTATGGATTTTGTTACATCATAAAGCTAAAAATATCAAGTCAGTCATTCCCATCTATTCTTGCAGAAAGAAAAATAAAGGCCTTGTCTTTGAGCATAGATAAAAACAAAGTCTCTCCTTAGCATTCATGAACACGGACAGGCTTTCCAGGTTTTTGTATGGACCTACCATTTTCTGTGTGTAAAGACAAAATAAAATTGAATTCATTTTAAGATGACTTGTACTGTTAAGTATATGGAAGTATCAAACAAAATGACAGCAATCACCATCTCTTTTTTTGAGCAAACATACTTCAAGCAAGACCTCAAAGTAAAATATATTCATCTGTATATATTTTAAGTGGTTGGGTTTTTTTTTTGTTTTGTTTTGTTTTGCTTTTTGTTTGTTTTTCAAGACAGTTTCTTACTATGCAAATCTCCCTGGTCTCAAACTCACATTGAAGTTGGCCTTGAATATATAGTAATACCCTTGCCACCACATCTTGAGTATTGGAAATATTTGCAAGAGCTTCTGTGACTGGCTTAAAACCACAACTGTCTAATTTACGTATATAGTAAAAACAAACAAACAAATAACAACTGATGAATATACTGGTTATTATTGGGTTGTGTCTTCAGAATTGGCTCATTTTCACATCTAAACTTAAATAAAACTTATATTTTGTTGTTATTTCGCTTTTTTTTTAAAGGAGTATAGATATTTGAATTCACTAAAGCAGGGTTTTGCCTCCATTTTTCTTTTTGACTGACAGTATAAGGATATGGACCATTATATATCAAAGTGGCCAAATTAATGAAAAAGGGCATAGAAGGAATATAAGAGTCTGATGCCATGGAAGACTGCAAAGAACCAGATTTCCAGACTTAGCAGGGAAGTTTCACCTATGAACTCACAACTGAGAGAATGCACAGAATCTATGCAATCTCAGGTCAGACAAAAGAGAAGGTTGTTAAAAACTTCTTATGAACAACAAAAATATAAAACAATGACTTTAGAGTTAGAAAATCTACACTCTAATAATTTCTGCCAGTTAAGAGGGCTGTGATATTCAGATAGAAAATTAAAAATCTCTGATCCTCATATTTCCTTGAAGACTACAAGAATAAAAAGAAAATAATCATTCCAGCCACAGAAGTTTATAATCCCAACGGCAAAGAATGTGAAGTATTTGTCATCTGGCAACCTCCAAGGCCAGTCACAGCTCTAACATTTGACAGTATTACACACATTGTAGGTTTTCTCATCTCTTTGAGACTCAGTAATTTCAACTAGGTAGTGATGAAAATATTATTTCATTTTGTTGAATTGCTAAAAGCTCAAATGAAAATATTTATTTATATTTTCAAAGGATAAAAGCTTATAAAACTTTGATGATGTTATGGTTATTAGCATATAGAGTATGTAAATATATATTCATAATTACAAATGCCTAAATGAAATGTGTAAATAATATTTGGAGTTTTTTGCTCATTTATTTGAGTCTAACAAAAATTACAAACTAGTAAAACAACTCTAACTCTTTAAAAATGACATGAAATTAGATTTAAAACTACCATGAATGATATTTAAAGTATGTCATATATAGATAAAATTATTTCCAATTCATAAAAGATTAATATTTCTACCAATTTTACTATTAATCTAATTACTATTGAGTTATGAAAATATGTGTGTGATTTAAACATTTTAACCTGAAAATAAATATTTTTGATGTTAAACATAGAATGATTTGCTTTCAAAATAAATTAAAAAGAAAACACAGTAAGAAACCACAAAATTCCATTTTGTGCAAAACAACTTAAGATATATTTTACTGTGTTAAGTTAGCATTCATCCTTATGCTTAACAGATTGAATTTTATTTTAACTTCTATTTTCTCCTAACATAGATAACTGTAAAGAAAATAAAACATCACTAATTATTCCTCTACTGACTGGTTTTGTCTGCCAACTTGACATAGGCTCGTTATCACAGAGAAGGGAGCTTCAGTTGGGGAAGTGCCTCCATGAGATTCAACTGTGGACCATTTTTCTCAATTAGTGATCAAGAGGGTATGGCTCCTTGTGGGTGGTGCCATCCCTGGGCTGGAAATCTTGGGTTCTATAAGAGAGCAGGCTGAGCAA
>NC_045030.1:114481043-114485571 GCF_008632895.1 Mastomys coucha
TGGCCTCTGCATCAGCTCCTGCTTCCTGACCTGCTTGAGTTCCACTCCTGACTTCCTCTGGTGATCAATATCAATGTGAAAAGTGTAAGCTGAATAAACTCTTTCCTCACCAACTTGTTTCTTGGTCAGGATGTTTGTGCAGCAACAGAAACCCTGACTAAGACAATTCCCATAGAATGAAGTGGAAAAAAAGTCCTTGGATAATGAAATTACTTTAGGTCTCAAGAATTCATGCTTAGAAGAGATATTTGCTTCCTATCTGAAAGAAAAAGACATTTGAAAAGGAAATTGTTCATCCCAAATTTATTGGTAAATATAACAAATTGATAAATTGTAATTAAAACTAGAGCTAATGATGTATGAAGCAACTTTCCATAAAAGAGCTGGGTACTATTAGAAAGAACACTTCATTAGTATTTCTGCTGAAGCCTTAGAACACAGAGACAAGTACAAGATGTGTCCATTATTATTGCTTTACTACAGAGCTTATGAGCTATCAAGCACCTCTGAACTTTATAAGTACAATGAACAGTAGGGGAAATGTTTCATTTTAAATGCACAGAAAATATATTACTTGGTTGAAAGATTTTATATCAATATCTGTACACACTCTCTCTCTCTTTATATATATATGTGTGTATATATATGTATGTATATACATATATATTATAAATTAATGAATATATTATATTAATTATATATATATATATATATATATATATATATGTATATATGAATCAGATACCCAAAATAGTACATTGGGTCAATATAAAAGAAATATGGAAAATAAATTGTAACAAAAAATAGGTCATACCAACAGTGTATTTGGATTATTCGCAACCTAACTGAGTATAAATTTTGCTACAATGCTATGGGAATGGACAAATTAAAAATTTAATGTTTAGTCATAAAAATTATAGAGTATTCTTTAAGAAAGGCAAATAAGTGTTTTATATATGTGATATTTTCAAATATTTTGAAAATCATCAGTAAAGATAAAAGTATAAAATGTATATATTATAGTAATATTTTGAATGATTGTTAATATATGTTTTATATATAAATGCTAAAATATACAATTATATGCTATATAATTATATATTAACATTGAGAAAACAAAATGTAAGTCCCCATATATTGAAATTTAAGGTATCAAATAAAACTTTCAAAATGTTTTTCTAATTAAACCTTAGCAAAGTAAACAAATGTTGTTTGAATACAGACTTTACTGACAATAATATATAGAATAATAGTTACTTAATGTAATAGAATTGCCATAAGTAATGGTAACAAAAGCAACAGAGTACCATATGATGCAGCACATTGATGAAAACTCATCCTAATCCCTCAGCCCAGAACAACAGCAGATTGAGTGAATATCAAGTCAGAAGAGACTACTTTTGAGGCTTTGAAATCCACTGGTATATGTAGAGCTGAATAAAATATTGGGTTGAAGCCAGTGACTGATTTAATCCTTCTACTGTTTACCTTTTGGAATGTGAATCGTAATATCAATCTTAGAACACACAATATTAGTTTTCTTGTTTCAGATATATAGACTTTGACTCAGTATAAATTATATGTACATTTTCATTAATATTTCTAAGATTTGCTTTATACTTTAAATCATGAAATTTGATATCACTTAGTTGAGGTATTTGACTTAGAGTTGATATTGCCTGGGGATATCATAATGGGGAGAATATATTTCGCATATGGTATGAAGTTTAAGTATGTGAGAAAAGGTTATAGTCCTACTCATTTGAACCAATAATTGTAAAATTACTTCAAAGTGAAAAAGTTCTTCAATTTTTATCAAAATAAAGACACAAGTAGACAGAGAAGAGAGAACAAACAGTAAGATATTGTAAAATAGCCAGAAGCCAAAAACTGGAATCACAAGAATTTTGAGTTGACAAGGAAGAATCCTTAGAACAGTATATATCAATTTTATTTATTGACTCTAGGACTTTACTTCCTGTAGTAGACCCAAGAAACTAGTATTAATGAAGAGATAATATACTCTTATGGAGTAGAAAATTATTGGGTTGTGAGTTTTAATTTTTTATGGCAACATGGCTAAGGTATGATACCAAGATTCTTTGTCAAAGACTGAGATGTTGCTTTTAAGGCATTTTTATATTAAATTAGCACAACTTAATAGACATTAAATGAAATATATCACCATTTGTAGTAAAATGAGCTTGCTAAATATTTACAAATTAGGAGACTTGGAGGTCATTGCGAACATGTTCCTTCCTCATACTTTTATCTACTATGTTCTTTAAAAACATTTATACATGTATAAATATTATATATTATATTATGTTATATTGTAAAACAGTTTTAGATAAAAATAGAGCGAGATATGACAAAAATCTCTCCTTTTATATTTCTTTTAATTTTTACAGTCCAGTCATTACATCCTTCCTGTTCTACCCTCTCACGGTTCCTTATACCATTCTTCCTATCCCTGTCTCCAAGAAGCTGTCCCTATCATCTCATCCCCTGCCAGGCCTTCCCACTCTCTGGGGCCTCAATTCTCTCAGGGTTAATTGTGTCTTCTCTCACTGAGGCCAGACCAAATACTCTTCTGCTGTATATCAGGCAGTCCTCTGCTAGGAGAGGGGAGGAGTTTGCACCAGCTCATATATGCTGCCTGGTTGGTGGCTCAGTGTCTGAGAGATGTCAGGGGTCCAGGTAAGGTGAAACTTCTAGTCTTTCCATGGGGTTGCCCTTCTCCTCATCTTCTTCCAGACTTTCCCTAATTGAACCACAGGGTTCCCTGATTTCAGTTCATTTGTTGGGTGTAAGTATCTGTGTCTGTCTCAGTCAGCTGCTTTTTGGGTCTCTTGGAGGACAGCCATGCTAGGCTTCTGTCTGTGATCACACAGTAATAGTGTCAGGCCTTGGGGCCTCCTCTTGGATTGGTAAAATTAACATTGTAACAATGAATATCCTACCAAAAGCAATCTACAGATTCAATGCAATCCTTATCAAAATTCCAACACAATTCTTCAAAGACATGGAAAAACTAATTCTCAATTTCATATGGAAAACAAACAAACAAAAAACCAGGATAATGAAAACAACTTTTAACAATAATAGAACTTCTGGGCAAATCACCATTTCTGACTTCAAGCTATATGCTGAGCAACAGTGATAAAAACTGCATGGTGTTTGTGCAGAGACAGACTCACTGATCAATGGAATAGAATTAAAGACCCAGAAATTAAAAAAAAAAAGTGATACTTACAGTCACTTGATCTTTGACAAAGATACCAAAAATATACAATGGAAAAAGGTCAGCATCTTGAATAAATGGTGCTGCTCTATCTGTCTGTCTGAATGGAGAAGAATGAAAACTGACCCATATTTGTCACCTTGTACAAAGCTCAAGTCCAAGTGGATTAATGACCTCAGCATAAAACCAGATACACTGAATCTAACAGAAGAGAAAGTGGGGAAGAGCCTCAAATTCAATTGCACATGTAGCAGGGATGGGGTGGGGGGTGGGATTGATTTCCTAAACAGAACTAAGACTAAATAATATCTAGAACTAAATAGTATCTGCAAAATTCTTTTCATGAATAAATCTACTTTCATATTTTGTTCACTATCAAGTGATATTGCTGGGTACATACATATTAGATATAAAAATGCAGTAGAAATAATGGCAAGATCATTGTTAGGCATAATTTAACTTTTTCACTACTGGTTAGGTAATGTGCCTGATTTTATCCCCAAAGTGAAGAAATATGAATAGGACAGAATAGTCAGGTATATAGATGAGACATAGGATCAAATACACACAACTTTTTATGTGGCCCAATGTAAAAATATTTTATTTGCATTACATGGTTGTCTTGGAGTTTTCCTGTTGAATAAGCATACTCTTTGTAGCTTTTTCTGAACTCTGGCTGGCTGGTTCAATTCAGTTGCTCTGGCCCAAACAACTCTCTCCATGCTGACTGATTAAATCTGATTTCTCTCAACTTCTCACTGAATTACTCTGATTGGCCACAAACTAACTCTGGCAATGTATGCTAATATTATAACGCCTTCTCATTCTTTGGCTCAATCTGTCTTCATCTGTGCCTAGCTTGTTCTCTCTATAACCTGTCTCTGTAAAACTGTCCTGTAAAACCTGCCTGTGAGCTCTAAGAGCTGAACTGCCACAAATTCTACTGCACTGCACTGCATGGTCTCTCAATTCACTGGTTCAACAAAACTGGAACTCAGAGATCTTCATGCCTCTGTCTCCTAAGTGCCAGGATTAAAGGCATACACCACAATGCACAATGCCTGGACTTAAGTATTTTTTTTTACTGGAAATGTGACCTATACCAGGCTGGACTTGTACCTTGTACTCATGTACTCATAGATCTGCTTGCCTCTGTCTCATGGGATAAAAGGTGTGTCTGTATTCCAGCCAGATTACTCAGACCTAGGTCTTTGGATGTAATTCCTTGCCAGAGCAGCCATTTTGCTGGATTAAAATTCCTTTATGCCCCAGATTTTAGAAATA
>NC_045030.1:114485609-114489472 GCF_008632895.1 Mastomys coucha
AAATATCTAGTAAAAAAGCAGAAACAAACAAACAAAAAGCCTTCAATACTACAGACAAATAATAATTGGCTTTATGGCATTTGTCTACAGAGTTAGCACTTGTGACCCTAGCTAGGTATATAAAGATAGATCTTGTGTCAAAAATCATTGACTGTTGTACAATGTAAAACACATAATTTTATAGAAAAATTAAAACATTATAAAGAGCCTAATAACACTTGAGAATGCAGAAGTAGATTTAAATGGATATTATGCAAACAGTGAAGTACAAACAATACAAGCGAAAAAAACCATTGGTACCTTAAGGAAGGTTTAGTAAAAATTGTCTATGATGCAACAACAACAACAAAAGAATTAAATGATGCAAAGGAAGTATAAAATAATATTTGCAGATATGGAATAACATTAATGACTGTGGAAAAAAGCTATTCCTATAATCTCATAAAAATAAAGGGAAATGATAGAAATATATGCTTATGAAAATCATGACAAATTAAATATCATCAATTAATAGATATTCTGTATTTCATTTAGAAATCAGAAGAGAATGAAAACTTTCTTAAGATGTTTGCATAAATTCTGCTCAATCTAAAATTACAAAAAGGCAAAGATTTCTTAAGAACAAAGATAGCCAGCAAACTAACAAAAACAAATAAAAAATATAGAAACTAGTTAGAAAAATCAAGTCCAACAATACACAGAAAACAATAAAGTACACTTAAATTGAATTCCTATTTGTGATGCAACAACTTAAAATCATAATTGCAATACACTATAGTAATATACGAAATGAAAAAATGTGATCGATTCACCAAATACTTATCAAAACTTTGTTAAAAGTAAGAATCCATGTTTTCACCAAACTCAATACAATAATTAATTATTCAAATTAGCAAAAATCATGCAATCCATCAAATCCAATTAACATAGTAGTGTGTGATTTAATGGTTTCTTTAAATTTAGAAACAAAGGCAGGAAAGTGTTTCTGATTATTCCCATAGATTATTGTTCTGGAAATATGTGGTAAAGAAGTAAGCAAGGAAATGTAATGCAAGCTTATGTATTATTAATATAATTTTATTTGGAGCAAACAAATTGTAAATTTTGTAAGTACCCTTTAGAAATGATTACTAAGGTAAGCAGTGTGATGGAAATGAAACAACATTGAATAACAAGAATTATTACTTATTTCTTTGCTACTCATTTCCTTTTTATGTACCACTTCATTCTTTCAATTATCCATTTGCATGACATACGAGTTTATTATTAAAGAAACAAAAATGAAAAATGAAAAAATTAATTTCCTATTCATAGATTGAATCAAAAGCAAGCAGTTATTACTCACCTATAACATTTGATATTGAAATAAACTTGAACTAAAATTTGTGTGACAGGAACTTATCTATATCAATGAGGTACGAAGAGATTAACTATGGAACAGAGACTGAAGGAAGGGCAAGCCAGCCTAAATATAGCGATCTCCTGAGAGGCTGTGACAGTACCTGACTAACACAGATGTAGAGGCTCACAGCCATCCATTGAACTGATTTTGCAACATAACAATGACAATACATAGCAGTTCTATATATAATATCATTCTAATTGGAGATATTTATGGTAAAGGAAAAGTTAAAGCATTTCCCCTGAAATCCATATCAAGAAATAGGTATCTGCTGTCTCCATACTTATTCAATACAGTGCTTGAACTCTTAGTTACAGGAATAAGAAAATAGAGGTAGTAAAGAAGATACAAATAGGAAATTGAGGAGTAAAAATACCTTATATTTTTGGTTGTGATCCTAGCCCAAAATACAGGAAGAACAACCCACAAACCACAAGGAACTCAAGAAGAAGGAAGACCAAAAGGTGGACAGTGCATTCCTTTTTAAAAGGGGGAACCAAATACCCACTGAAGGAGTTGCAGAGATTAACTATGGAACAGGGACTGAAGGAAGGACAAGCCAGCCTAAATATAGCTACCTCCTGAGAGGCTCTGACAGTACCTGACTAATACAGATGTAGAGGCTCACAGATATCTATTGATCTGAGTACAGGGTCCCCACTGAAGGAGTTAGAGAAAGGACCAATGGAGTTGAGGGGTTTTCAGCCCATTAGGACAAACAACAATATGAACTAACTAGTCCCCTCAGAGCTCCGAGGGTCTCAACCACCAACCAAGGACTGCACATGGTGGGACTGATTGTTCTGGCAGCATGTGTATAGTAGAGGATTGCAAATCATCAATAGGAGGAGAGGACCTCGGCCCTGTGAAAGTTCTGTGCCCCAGTGTAGGGGAATGTCAGGGCCAATAAGTGGGAGAGGGCGGGGTGGCAGGCATGGGGAGGGGGAGGCAACAGGGGTTTGTTTTTGTTGTTTTTGTTTGTTTCTTTGTGTTTTGGACGGGAAACTAGGAATGGAGAAATTTACATGTAAATAAAGAAAATATCTAATAAGGAAAAAAACAAAAAAAAACAAAACATGGTAGGTATGTCTATCTTAATGAATGGGATCTGTGCATATTATGGCTTTTTTTGAAAAATAAACTTTGTCAGTGTTATAAATTTTAAATTATCAAGAAATGGGACATTACTATGATTTATACCAAAGAATCAATTTAATCATAAGAGCACTTACTTTTTCTCCCAGGCTGAAAACAGTGGTATGGCGCTGACCATATTTGGGTACCTGGTCGGAGTTGGGAGAGGGTGGAGAAGGAATTTTTTTGGAGACATGAAATCCTTGTGAAGCCATCTCTTGTTCAGATTTGAATTTCAGTGGAATTATTAGACAGGTTGGTTTAGCAGACTCTTGTAGGCAGTGTTCCTGTGCTCTCAGTTTACTCAGTCACTCAATTCACACAGAAAACATGGAACAATTTCTACAATTTTGCTTCATCATTTACTCTCTCAGACCCAGATGACACTAAATTCATGCCATCAGATATATTTCTGAAATGGTCTGAAAAAATTTAATGAAAACTAGCACTGAACAGTGTGCTTTGGAAAACATGAATTGAATAAAATAATTTGTCAAGTCATTTAAAAGCATAAAACAGAAGGGTCACAAAGACTACCTTTTAAAACTACTTAGTGACTATGAAATTAATTATAAACTCTATAAAGTTAGAAAGAGTAAATGAAGAAAATATTAAATATTAACTACTTTTCCCTCCTTTAGTAGTGTGAAATACTTCCCAAAAGCAAACATTTTGTAGTGGCTAAATTCATTGCTTAAAATAAATCCTACTTGATGGTAATTTCCAAAATTACAAGGAAAAAGTAGAAAGGTAGAAGTATTCAGGAATTTTATTTTTTATTTTTGTATTTTTAGGTGAATTTTTTTAATTTATAGGTACTTGAGTCACGTGTATGCAGTATTTCAAAACCTTTCCCGAAAACTTTCTAAGATACATATTAGCTTCCAGTTTTAAAAAATGTTAGAAATAATATCTATACTTATAACAATCTGACTTTGTCACATGTAGTCTATCAGGTAAAGTGTTTTTAAATAGAGAATGAGATATAATATTTTCTTGATGTTTCATATTTTGATATTCACTTAAAGGTTTCATTTTCTACTGTTCCCGCTTTTTACTTATATAAATTGGCAAACAAAATGACTTATATTTTAATAATGATCAATCTAAAGATTTCATATTTCTACCTATAAAAATTACTTTATTGTAACTTTATTTAATAGATTCATAATCACCCATATCCATGTACCATTCTTTCTATGATTCTGAAATATTAGATAAAGTAAGGAAAAGATGAAGTAATAAAATTTATATTCTAAGATCATAATTTGATTCTACTCATTTATTTTATACTTATTTTTGCTATTTATATTTAAATTTGAAGCAT
>NC_045030.1:114496074-114527347 GCF_008632895.1 Mastomys coucha
ATCAAACTCTTAATGATAATTTAGCAAGCCCATTTTTATTTCTTTTCTTATCTTTTCTATACTATTTTACATTGTTAGTACTTCTTAGGAAGATCTTTTTTCTCTTAGTTTCAAGGGCATTGCTCTTTCCAACTCTTTAATACCTGACAACATTACATGTACTACTTCGATATTGACTCTACTTATTCAGTATTGTATTAAATATTGACAGTCCTTTAAGTTCCATGAAGATTCATAATGTATTCTCACTTTATATAAACATAGTACATAATTTTACAAATAGATGTGGATTCAAATGTCACATTATGTTCTAACAACTTTCAAATATATCCCTTCAGCTGAGACAATATACACTAAATGTTTATTAATAGAAACATGTGTATACCACATAGAGAATTAATTTTCCAACAAACAGTCCTTTATCCATTATGCTTTCTGTACCCTCTCTTTTCTGTACACTTGTAACTGACAAAATTTTCCATGTATGTCACACCTACTCGTCTATTCCAGTCAAATCCAAAATATTGGGGGTAAAAGCCTGATTAGGATTAGAGGCAATAAGGACCCAAAAGGGAGCTTGTGCCTCCTGGATATTCAGACAGTCGCTGGCATTTCCTAACTCAGACATGTTCCAGATTAGTCTTTCCAATCGTCAACATGCTCTCATATTTAGACATAAAAGTACCCCAAGAAATGATTCCTTAATGGCTAAATTTAAGATTAGACATTGTCTCCTGACCAGCACAATGTTCCAAAATATCCTAATTCAATTCCGAGCTGTCCTTAGCTTGGAATTTCTCTCAAGGAATCTGCCTTGCCAGACAGGTTTTCCTCAGTGCTAGTAACAGAAGTCAAGCACATTCTTTAGGGCAGTCCCACAATAGTCAGAACTGTTTTACATACTAGAGAGTAATCAAAGGACTTCCCTCACTTAAGGCCATTAGCAGGAACTGTTAAATCAGAACTTCCTGGTCCTTGCCTCCAGCAGAACCAGATAATTAGCATAGGAATACCAAATTAGCTCCAGCAGGGAGGGCACCATTGCTCTTCTGGCTTTACAATTGGATAAGTGATCTTGGTCAGTAAGATCACTGACCTTGATGTGACTGTCACCTGCCTACATGACTCTTGTCACCTGCCCTGCTTTCTATATACCATATAAGCCTGCTTTTCACTTTGTGCAGGAGGACTCACACTAGGACTCACATTAGGGCTCACACTTGAGGACTTGCACTGAGAACTCACTTGGGGACTCTTGCTAGGACTCGCACTCTGACTAGAACTGGAACTTAGATGGGCTAGGACTTAGACTCATGTAGTCTGCAGTCCCCTGGGCCCAGAGCACTTGGGCCTGGGGGATGCAGCAACAGTCCAAAGGAGATAGCTGCTGCTTTAGACCCAGTGTGTTTCAGGTAGCTTCAGATGTACCTTAACTATTGAGCTGCCAGATTTATCAGTTCTCTGAGCTGCTAGATTTACCATTTCTCTTTTGCAATGACTGTAAAAGTCTGATGTCATTTTTAACAAATACATTCAGATCCTGTACTTCATGTGTCGTCTCTGCCATCATTTCTTTGCCTATGCCTCTTCAACCTGACTAGGACCCTGTTTCTCCCGCAGGTTGAGAGAGGCCCAGATCGGCTGGCCTGCGGCACATGTAGTCATGAAAGTTGGATAACAGTCTTTTCTACTTTCTTTATATTCTTTTCAGCATTCAGTGAAATACAAATTCCCCACAGCTTAGCTTTATGATGTTTCATAAGTGATTCCAATATTCACTATCCTCTTTTATTAGCTCTGTCTAATCATACTTCATCCTTATGGTACTATAATCTATTTTCCATATTGATACCTTAGGGACAACTTCTAAATTTGAGTTATGAATTTTCATTTTAATATTGTACTAAATACTACATACAATTGTTATTCATGTCCACTTATGTTCAGTTTACAGTACATGGGAATAAGTTCCTTGGGAATTCCCAGAGACTCATGTTCATCAAGCTCTTTTTTACACTTTCAACATAATTACCTCAGATTACTCATTGAAAAATAATAAACTACAAAGTAAAATATGAGTATCTTGAGATGCCTTAAAAAGTCAAATTTTCTAATACTTACTTGTATGCATGTATTGTTTCTGCCTAGCATATGAAGCTTATAAAAATACTAGTAAGCTTAATATTTTATTTGAAATAATTTTGGTTATCATAATTTATCACTTAGATATTAATTTTAGTTATTTTTCCTTATTTATACTTTGTTATAAAAGACATTGTAATTATGACAATGTTAAAAATATAGTATTCTCATTGAAGTGATCCTTTGGAACATGGATATACAGATACCCAAAAATTAAATGGAATTCTTACCTTATACCATACAAACAATATACAGAAATAAAACATGTAAACCTAAGAATTAATACCATAAAAAGACTTAAATAAAAAAAAGAAAATTTTCTCTAGCTATGAAATATATCATACTCATTTTGATCTTTGATGCCTATATTGTGAACTGATATGTTTATATCTGATCAAAAATATAATTCAACATGATCTGTTGAATAGGGGAAAATAACTGAAGCCCTTAGAACCAGCAGAAAGGATGGAAACAGGCAACATCAGGAAATAGGAGTTAGGGGGGGACCCTCCAGAATGTACCAGAAACCAGGGAGGTGAGAGACTCTTAGGACTCAAGGGGAGAGACCCTAGATGACATTTCCAAGAGTGGGGAGAGGGAACTTGTAGTACCCACCTCCAATAGAAAGACAAGGCATCAAGTGATCATCCCACAGTCAAAACTCTGACCCATAATTGTTCCTGTCTGAAAGAATACAGGGATGGAAATGGAGAGGATCCTGAGGAAAAGAAGGTCCAGCAACAGGCCTAAAGTGGGATCCAGCTCAAGGGGAGGTCCCAAGGCTTGACACTATTACTGAGGCTATGGAGTGCTCACTAAATGGGACCTATCATGACTACCCTCTGAAAGACCCAACAAGCAGCTGAAAAAGTCAGATAGAATTATTTGCACCCAACCACTGGACAGAAGATGCTGATGCCTGTGGTTGAATTAGGGAAAAGTTGGAAGGAGCTGAGGAGGAAGGCAACCCTGTGGGAGGACCAGCAGTCTCAATTAATCTGGACCCTAGAGATCTCTCAGATACTGGATCACCAACCAGGCAGCGTACACCAGCTGATATGGGGCCCCAAACACATGTACAGCAGTGGACTGCCAAGTAAGGACTCAGCCATAGAAGATTCACCTAGCCGACAAGGGACTGGAGGCCCCAGGGAGTTTATAGGTCTGGTGGGGTTAGGGGTGGTGGGTGGGGACATCCTCATGGAGACAGGAGGGGAGGGAGGAGATATGGGATGTAGAACAGACAGTGGGCTGGAAGGGGAATAAAATTTGGAGAGTAAAATAAAAGAAAAAGAAAAAGAAAAGAAAAAATAAAAAAGAACTCATAGTCTTCATGATCTCCTCTTATGAATCAAGAGATTATCAGGTAAATATGGAACAGGGAGAAACATGTAATTGCCAGGGGCCATGTACATTTGTATTTAGTAAGTAGAAAGCAGTGGTATTTGGTCCTACAAAAGGGGGCTTTATAAAACTAAGTATAATTTAAGAGAATGAGAGCAGTATTTAAGTATTAGCAAATTTTATAATTTTAAATTGTCTAATCATTGATTTGTGTCTATATTGCTATCTGTATTCTTTTGAACAAATATATGGGAAAAGATACAGTAATAGATTTAGTTTTTAATTATTTAGAATAAATTTTATTTGTCAAAGAATTTATAATATAATTTTTCTGCATAATAAGCAAAAGCATCAGTAAAATAAAATAAAGGATCTCTTCACGTTTTACTTCAGTACTTAGGTTGAAGTTTGCCTGATATGAACTCCCTAAAATTTTCTGGTGAAAAATATTCCATGTAGTTGAATAGTCTGTACGAACTTAATATTTATGTACTGACCTAAATCTCATCCAGCATATTTCTACACACTCATTCCCATGAATAATGCTAACTTTTATTATCTTAATAGTGTTAATTTAAATCACCAGTTTCTTGTGTTTCTTAATTTCTTGTATTTATTATAATTCTTTCTTGATATAACATGTTTGTTGATGATTTAAATGAAATATCTTACAAAGCTTTCTAAATTATACTTAGGATATGAGATTATATCTTATATACATAAATACCAAAAGATTGATGCCATACAATAATAAATCTGTGGTCAAAATTATTTAAGTGTTACGGCATAAATATGCTCACTTGATGTTTGGCTTAAAGACATACTTTATCTGTTCAATCATATGCAGACAGAAATAACATAAATATGTAATAAGTGCTCATCACTGACATTCCTCCTGAGAGGCTAATAGTTGCCTCCAGGATCAAGTGTGTCATATAATGGATAGCAATTCACTCTAGGTCCCCAAATTAGAAAATATAGCAAATATTCATGTCCCATTATTTAAATGAATTCAACTCAAGATGATGAAATCTCAACAAAATAATGAGTAAGTTAAAGTCTCATGACTGAAAAATAAATACTTGAATCATATTTGACCTGTGGGTTGTCTATAATTAAAACAAAAGCTGATATAAGTTATAACTACAATAATATTGAATTTTATTGCTTAAATCATCAGTATTGGTTTGCTTTTATGACATATAAGTATGTTTCAATAATAAATTGATGTACAAAGCACTTTAGGAGTATCTTCTTGTGTTTGGATTTTTTTTAACTGCTTCAATATGGATTTTAGAGTTTCAGCTGTTTTATGTGAATATAGGTAAGTGTTTCCAACAAGAGATAATATCTACTATTATTCTATTCAACTGGGAAATCTATACTAAATGTGATTGTGGAAGATTTATAATACAGGGTCACATGATCACCCATAGCTATATTACAGGCTAGTAAATTGAGTCATATATTAACCTCAGAGTATTAGTTGAATTATAACTCTTTGCTCTGAGCTCTATACCACAGTTCTATAGAAAATATAGTACTGATAGCAAACAAGGAAGTAAGGCATGGTTATAAATATTAGAGAGAAAATATATGATAATTTGAGATATTAGTCTTCTTTATTATGCCCTCCCATTCTTGTTTTCTCATTCACTTACATTTTGAAAGTAAAGTAATACACCTGAATGATAATACACATTTAGAACATGTGTTTTACTTTCTTACAAAAATGTTCTGCATTAATAATAAGACTTTACCAACAGATGTTACACAGTTAATTGCAACAGTGTAAGCATTAAAGTTAATTGAAGCAAAGAAAGAACAGTATCAAGGTGAAGCAGTCTCCATATAAGATTCATATTTTGTGGGCAGTCATCCTAACAACACGGCTAAAGAGAATAAAATTTGATATGTCAGATTTAATGATACTGAAAGTAGGGAACTCATATTAAGATGCAAGGCAGGTACATAGTTTGAGAGGGTTTATGAGGCCTACATTTTATTACTCACATTCTTCTACAGGATTGGATGTTATATATTACAGTGCAATCTTCAGTGTTCAAGGCAAGGTTGTGACACTTTTATAAAAGCCTTGCAATGCAAAAGGATTTAATCTTCATGAGGTAAGTTTCTATAAATGTCACTTTCTTACTTTTGAAGATTATGTAAAAGAGAACTTTCTACTATTTAGTAAAACTTAAACTACATTCACATACATAGCTTTTTCATATGGATTTCACTTTCTCTTTTGTATATCACAATTTTATTTCAAAACTACAAATGCAGTACATTATGATCCCCTTATCCAGAATGGTTAAGTAGTTAACATGAACTTCCATACAATTTTCAGTTTGCTTTTGGCTTACTTTGCTAGAATATCTCAGTTCTACATTATTTAAGATATAAGTCAAGAAATATTTACAATGCTTATATGTTTGTTTTTAGTATATCAGAATCTCTATTAGCTTAAAATCATCTTATCACTTTGGCATAATTAAAACCAAATATATGATTGCAAGTAACTGATACACCTTAGTAACTGAACATATTATAAACTTTTTTCTTAGTTTTGCTTTCATTGCCAATGTCCTGCTGTTTAGAAAAGCAGAGAAGTATTAGTTATTCCTTGCATAAAACAGTGGGATCATGTCTAGAGAGATGGATCAGTGGTCAAGAGAACTGGCTGCTTTTCTAGAGATTCTGAGCTTATATGCAACCAACCACATGATGGATCACAACCTACTGTGATGGGATCCAATGCACTTTTCTGGTGTGACATGGACAATATTCTCATACACAAAAATAGAATAAAGTAAAATAAAATAAAATAAAATAAAAATAAATGCTGGAAAAAAGTGGGAAGATGAAAAGTAATGGATAGATTTCTTCAATATCTGTTGTTATATTCCATAGTTTGTCTCTAATTTTCATGATCTGGATTTTCTTCATACAACTTTTAGTTAATCTCTATAAAAGTTTATTATTACCTCAAACTAACTAACTTTGTTTCATTGAGTTTTTGTACTTTTATTATTTGTTTCTAATTTATTGATTTCAGCCTTGAGTTTTATTATTTCAGGCTGAATACTTCTTATAGTTACTATTTCTTCTTTTTTTCTAGATATTTTAGATGTGCTGTTGCTACTAGTAAGAAATCTCTACAGTTCTTTGTTTAATTTTTTTAATGTAGGCATGCAGTACTTTGAACTTCCTGCAAAACCACCTTTGCTTGATCCAAAAAGTTTATGTATTCTGTCTTTTCATTTTCAATCCATTCTAGAAAGTCCTTAATTTTTCTCTTAATTTCTTTCTTGACTCATTTTTTCATTTAGTAGTGAGTCACTCATTTTCCATTAAGTTTGTAAGTTTTCTGTTGTTGCTGATATTCATCTTTAATCAGTGGTAGTCAGGAAGGATGCAGGGTAATATTTCATTTTTTTCTTTTGCTATTTGTCTAAGTATGTGGTCAAATTTTGAGAATGCCCCATGTGTTGCTAAAAAGAATGTATATTCTTTTGTGTTTAGATAAAATGTTCTGCAAAAATCTCTTAGGTCCATTTAGCTTATGATGTTACATATTCATCTATTAGTTAAATCCTCTAAGTCCATCAAATTTTTGTTTAGTTCATGTTTGGATGACCTGTCTATTAGCAAGAATCAGTTATTGAAGTTACCAATTATCAGTGTGTCTTAGGGTTTTATTGTTGTAAACAGACACCATGACCAAAGCAAATATTATAAAGATAATATTTAATTGGGACTGGGTTACAAGTTCATAGGTTCAATCAATAATCATCAAGGTGGGAGCATGGCAGTGTCCAGGGAGTCATGGTGCAGGAGGAGCTGAGAGTTCTACATTCATCTGAAGGCTGATAGTAGGAGAGAAGCTTCCAGGCAACTAGGACAAGGGTCTTAAACCCCACTATCACAATGACACACTTCCTCCAACAAGGCCATACCTTCTAAAAGTACCACTCCCTGGGCCAAGCATATTCAAACCACCATACAATATGTGAGCCTCAATGTGTACTTTAAGCTATAGTAGTGTTTATTTAAGAAACTTGATAGCTCTTGTATTTGAGGCATAAATGTTAAAAAAAATTGAAATGTCTTCTTAATTGATTTTATCAGGTAATATAAAGGTAACTCCAGCTTGTTTCTTAAGTCCATTTGCTTGGAAAATATTTTTGTATCCTTTTACCTGGAGATAAAATGTCCTTTGATGTTCAAGTGTGTTTCTTAGATGCACCAGATGGACTGATCCTGCTTTCAAAATTATTCTGTTACTTTCTGTCTTTTTTAATGTGGGATTGGAGCCCACTGAAATCGAGAGTTATAAATGAGCAGTGCTCATTGATTTCTTTTCTATTGTTATAGCTATATGGGATCTCTCCCCTTTGATATGCTGGCTTGGTATTAGGTCCATTTGAAGATTTATATGAAAACCCAATGTAGCTGAAGTTTCATTAACACATACATATATCAAAATGATCTAAGTAAAATCACAAAACAATAATGAGATGAAGACTCAACTGGACATCTCTCAACAAATAAATATTCCAATTTCAGAAATTGATTACATCTAATCAAATTGTTGGTTTAATGAAAAACATGGGAACTTCTAAACAACCAGGCTATTGCAAAGGTTATCAAATGATCTCCATAAACTGATGGTAAAGCCCTATTGTGGAAGACAATGCCTATACAACCTACTGAACATGGAGATTTCAAGCTGATGCCTATCTAGAGCCTTCTCCCCTAATAAATAGTGTACAAGGTAAAGAAACGTACTTTTCAGTCTACCAAAAGCAAGAAAGGCAAACACCATCCCAGCCATAAAACCTTCAACCTAAACTCGTAGACAATAGTGTCCCAAAGCATTTGGGCATGACCAACCAATATCTGATTTGATTTAAGGTCCACTATGAATTTTATCCATGCCCAATGCTTACTGAGTGACCAAGAACCTAACACTAGAATGACTTTGTACATAAAGGAAAGGAAAATACTACTGTTCGAATAAAGCAATGCATTGCTACAGTAATTTCTAATGAAATTTTCTTACTCATGAAGCAGTGCCATTGAATATTTCTTCTGCACTAAATGGAAATAAATTCAGATACGAACAACTTGGCAATGTTTAGAGAGTAAGAGTCCTTGAAACACTCAGTTCTAAATAGATATATCCATCATATCTCTAACTTCAGGATTCAGAGACCTCCAAGAAAAGGATACCTTATAAGTAAAAGGGCCAGAGGGACTGGAGGATACCACAGAAAAATGTCCTTCTATATAGAGTGATAAACACATATGCAAGCTCACAAATACTGTGGAAGCAGGCATAGGACCTTCATGGGTCTGTATCAGATGGGGATTTCTAGAGTTTAAAGTAGATACATAATCATATCTCTAATCCCAGAAACTATCTCCAATTCATAACCACATGCAAATGAAAAACATTATTTTTCCCCTAGCAAGTCTGACCTTAAAACCATACCACTCTAAGGGTAGACCTGAAATCCAACAGTAGATAATCAACACACACACACACACACACAAATTCAATGATATCTTGTTCTTTTTCCTGTAATGTTGAGTCTGGGCATTCCTTTTTGCTAACCTCACAGATTCTTTGCATACACATTATAGCTTCCTTTTGGTTGTTTTCTGTGAGTGTGAACATATCTATCTCAGCATCTATATGTATTTTTTTGTGCTTTTTCTTTGACTCACCTTATTCTATTGTTTGTTTTATTGCATTCTGATTTATTTGGTTTTGCTTTATATTATTACATATTATTTTATTATTATTATTCTTTAGATGCCTCTTTATTTTCAAAGTAGAGGCAGAAAAGGTATAGCTCCAGATGGGAGGGAAAATGGGAAGGAACTGGGAGGAGTAGTGTGGAGGGGACCCTAATCAGAATATGCTACATGAAATAAAATAATTTTCAATGAACAAAATAAATAATGAGTGAAAACAGTAAATTTTATTTGTACTTTAAGCCTACATTAAATTCAAGGAAGTTATAAGTAATAGTTATTTCTTATTGCTATCTAGAATGTCAGAAAGCAGAACACACAAAGTCTGCAGAAAAACTCTATGTGCAAAATAGTTAAATAAATCAAGTACAATAACTAAAGGTATTGTTCTTTTAGATCCATACTGAATATATTGGTAAAAAAAAAATCAAGAAACTGATTTTCTTTAACAGTTTTAATGTAGCACATTAAATAATTCTGATTAATGACAGAATAGTGTAACCAAACCTTAATGACGATTGTGTCTATTTATATTTTTATAGTATGAAAAACAATGGTAAATTAGTCTTTGATATATTGTGATATCTAATTTCTGTTGCCAGCTTGAATACATCTGGAAGAATAGAAAATCAGTTTCTGGGCTTTTAAAATTTTTAATCTTATGAAAATTTAAAAATGCTATGTATTCATTTGTCAGTGTTCTCTAAAGAAGCAGATCTGATAGGATAAAATATTCTTAATCTGGTGAAGAGTTTAAAAGATAACTGGAGAGTTGATTTTCAGTCAGTGTTAGAAATCTGAAGAAGATGGTTCCAATATAAGGGGAGGAATGATACAACAACAGAATGGATGAATTTCCCAGTGAATGTGAGGTTAAGCATGCAAAAAGTAAGGTTACCTTTTCCACCTCAGTTTATCTAGTCTTCTACTATAAAATTCTGCCCTACGTAACAAGTAATGTTCTCTTTTCTCATATCTGATAGATAAATTCTCACAGAGGAAATGCTAATTGTTTGTGTTTTAGCTGATTCTGGATGTATTCAAGATAGTAACAACAACTAGCTGTCACAGTACATCAAGGACTAATTTACTGCTGTTTTGCATACTATAAAAATATAGATAGACAATCAGCATTACAATTTGGTGACATGATTCTGCCATTGAACACAACTATTTAATTTGCTACCATAAAATGGTTACAGAAAAGACAGGCCTCCAGGGCTAGTTGGACACAGTCTTTATTTTTTTTCTTTAAGAGATAATACACTGGGCCAGGTCAATAATCTGACCAAGGAACCAACCCTCAGGAAGATAAAAGGATGGTAGGAATAATTAGTTATTTAATGAAATGATTCACTTTTTTTCCCAGAATTTCTCTTCCCCTTGAACAGTTACTTTTAGCTTTGTAAGTCTGCCCATTTTTCTGAATTAGTCAGAAAAAATGTAAATTTTCTTTTTCTGCTTTCTAGATTTTTCTAACCATGCTTTTACTACCACTTTGAACTTTTATTTCTTTAATTAGATATTTTCTTTATTTATATTTCAAATGATATCTCCTCTCCCAGTTTACCCTCCAAAAGAACAAATTCTCTCCCCCTCCCCCTCCTCACCAACCCATCCTCTCCTGCCATTCCCCTACACTGGGGCATAGAACCTGCACAGGACAAAGTGCCTCTCATCCCATTGATGACCGAATAAGCTATCCTCTGCTACATATACAGTTGGAGCCATGAGTCCCACCATGTGTACTCTTTGGTTGTACTTTTAGTCCCTGGGAGCTCTGAGGGTACTAGTTAGTTCATATTGTTGTTCGTCCTAAGGGACTGCAAACCCTTCAGTTCCTTGGGTCCTTTGTCTAGCTCCTTCATTGGGGACCCTGTACTCAGTCCAAGGGATGGCTGTGAGCCTCCACTTCTGTATTATTCGGGCACTGTCAGAGTCTCTCAGGAGACAGCTATATCAGGCTCCTGTCAGCCAGCACTTGCTGGCATCCACAATAGTGTCTGGGTTTGGTTATTAAATATGGGAAGGATTCCCTGGTGGAGCAGTCTCTGGATTCCTTTTCTACAAGGTAGCATCTTGTTCAGCTTCTGGCTGGCATCTGTGCCAATCTAACTCAATTAGTATGGCTCTCATTCTCATTTCTTCTCCATTCTTCACTTTGGGTAGCTACTGGATTACACAGCATAAATTTTTACTATGAAACTACAATGATATTGTCCTTGAGTATCCATTTGACAAAATTCTTAAATTATTTTACAAGTGAGTCTAAGAACCCTAAAGAGAGAGTACCAATATCTCTACTAATAAAACAACAGGGAGAATTATAGATTAAGATTCATTTCTAACCCTAAACAACTAAACAGAAATACAAAAATATGTTCATAAAAAAAGTTTGGCAGTTTTATATAAATTAAATAACAATCTAGTAAATATCAAAGCAAAATTGTTATAAATTTATTATTCTTTACTGTTCTTCCATTTAGTAGGAAAAACCCTCAGTGAAACAGCACCATCTTTCATATATTTAAGAAATATTCTCCAAAATTGTATGACTTTTAAAGTTTCATGAAATTTTATACCTGGGAAAGGTAAAGTTTTATAAAAGATTAGAAAAACATTATTAAATACCATTTAATAGACACAAAGAAAAATAAGATAGAATAGCTTTTTTAAATAGTGAAATATAGACTATTCTACTGTTCATATATAATGAGGCATGAAAAAGAAAAGATCATATTTTGAAAAAAGTTAAAGCAATTATGTCAAAAGAAAGCCAAAGTGGGAGATAAAGTAAAAATTAATGTTCAATTATTGCTTTTTTACAACTTTAATTTATAGTTACTGAGGACAGGTACTAATAATGAGGTTTATGAAATGTGGCAGCACAGTAGTCTATGACAACACTTAGTTAAAAAGTAATTTGGATATTTTTGATGCATTCATATCTGTAAAACCTAATAACTTGCTTCCTAGGGTGCTGAAAGTGAGTGAGGTCATTCTAGGGAAACTATTTGCTCATTCTAAGAACTTGTAAATGAATATAAAAAATTAATGAATATTAAAAGAAGTACACTGGGAAAGGTCAAAGTCTAGAAATTACATATTTCTAAGTTTAACCGCTGTGACTTAGAAACTCATAATTAATTTTCCAAACCTTAAGAAAACTATGAACTTTCCAGAAAGCATTTATATATTAAAATTGTTTTAGAGAGCTACATGCAAAAGTTTATCATTAATATGAATATGGTAATCTCAGTAATTTAAAACAGTGAAACATACATCCTTGTGATAATAAATAATGCTAGGCATAAGATATCATTGAAATATAATTGACTAGACAGCTCACATGGGTTTTCTGGTGTCATCAAAGACTTTGAAAGTTTATTTGAGCATATACATATACATATACATATATGTATATACACACATACACACACACACACACACACACACACATATATATATATATATATATATATATATATATATATATATATATATATATTCTGCCATGTTCAAGAAGCCAATGTCTAAAACAAATGCTAACTTATTAACATTGTTAATCTGTGGTCCAGTTTACTGGATTTTCCACATCATCAGACAATGTTCTGAAACCATTAAGTCCAAATACATTTGAGAAGAAAGTTGTATATTCTCAGCATTCTTCAGGTTAGCTTAATTACACATTATTTGTATATAAAATAAATCTTGTTGCCTATTGCCAACAGCAAATAAATGGTCTGCCTTTATTCTTTAAACAAAATGCTTTTTTTCAACTTGACAAAAGCAAAGTTGTCTGAAAAGAACTGCTATTGAGAAATTGCCTTCATATGATTAGCCTGTAGGCAAGACTGTAGGGCTTTTTATTAATTAGTGTTTGGTATGGGAAGACCTATGCCATGATGAGTGGTGTCACACTTGAGTATGTATTCTTAGGTGAGGAAAAATGTAGGGTGAAGAAATCATAGAAGCACGTAAGTAAGCAGCACTCCTCTTTGGCCTCTGTATCAGCTTTTGCCACTAGGTTTCTACTTTGAGTTCTTGCTTTGACTTCCCTTAGTTATAAACTGTGATGTGGACACATAAGATGAAATAAGCCCTTTCCTTCCCAAGTTGCTTTTGGTCACAGTGTTTCATCACAGCAATAGAAACCTTAACTAACACAATTGTCCTGACTTCATAGCCTGAACTGTGCCCAGAGGCCTTTGAACAAGAACAGAATATATTTCACAAACCCTTAAGTAGAGGGTCCTTCTTAGAAAGGGGAACAAAATGTTCATGGAAGCAAATATGGAGATAAAGTGTGGAGCAGAGTCTGAAGGAAAGGTCATCCAAAGAATGCCCCACTCCATATAAGATCACCAAACCCAGAAACTATTGTTGAAGCCAAGAAATGTATAGCTTTCTCCTGAAAGGCTCTTCCAGAGCCTGTCAAATACAGAGGCAGATGCTTGCAGCCAACCATTGGACTGAGCATGGGGTCCTCAATGGTGTCCTCAATGGAGTACTTAGGATTAAAGAGGAGCTGAAGTGGTTTGCAACCCATAGAAAGAGCAATAATACCAACCAACCAGACACCCAGAGCTCCTAGGGACTAAAGCCCATGGCTCTAGCAGCATATGTAGCAGATGATGTCAGGCATCCGTGGAAGGAGTGGTCCTTGGTCCTGTAAAGGCTTGATACCCCAGTGTTGGAGAATTTGAGGGCAGGGAAGCAGGAATGAGTGGGTGAGGGAATCCCCTCAGAAGCAGGAAGAGGGGGGAGGTGATAGGGGTTTTGGGGGAGGTGTAACCAGGAAAGGGAACAACATTTTAAATGTAAATAAAGAAAATATCCAATAAAAAAAGAAATATTACAAATAACACAGGCTCCCTGCCTTCCCAATACACACTTCTATGAAAAGAATAATACTTTAAAACATGAATGTAATTTCAAATAAAGGTTATATAGCTACTATACTCAAGTATGTTTCTTATGTTTTTTATCCTCTGCCTTTTTCACCATCACTATTTTTTTAAATCCCAAATCCACATACAGACTTTGTTCTTTGAAATTTAATAGATGGATGGGACTGTTCTAAAGATATTTTTTCAATCTATATGATATAGTCTGAATATTTCTGTACCTTCAAAGTTTATATGTTAAAATTTTAATTTGAAAACCTTGTGTCTTACAAGTGAGTTATTTCTTGAGGACAGTAGAGCCTTCTAATTAGAATCCAGGATTTATGAAAACAAAAATCCTACAAAGTTAGCTAATCCCATTTTTCTTATGGAAAGAAAGTAAGGATGGATATCTATCTATAAGGAATCCATCCCTTATTAGGCAGCTGATTGACCTGTATTTCAGTCTCTCAAGTTTTAGCCTGCAATTGATGAACAATTAAACAAGACGGGTGCCAAGAAATAAGAGTGCTTATTTTAACTAATACTGGAAAAGATAGCATGGCTTTAGAACTGTGTTATGTGTAATGGCCAGAGAACTTCAGGTGCTCATTGTAGGCACTCTACCTGCTTTAACATGAACAGACATTAAAATGTCATTCTGTTGAAGTTACAGAAGAAAATCATAGCTATGGACAATGTTGTCAATGTCAAACAGAACATCTCTGTGGTAATCAAACAGAGTGATTAAAGATTGATTGTTATAAACCATCCTGTTGCAATCTTTTATGGAAATGAGAAACATGCTATTTAGTCAAAGAAAAAGAGTGTTTTCCTACTTGGCTGGGTTTACAGTGATATAATGTTTCCTGGAAGATGTACCTCATGAGCAATGAAATTGTATTTGGATGAAGAAACATTTATGTATCAAATATGTGGTTTGGTTTCTCTTGGCTATTCTGAATAAAGTATGAGAGAAGAGAAATTATTTAAATGTAAACTGTCATTTAAGTGGAAACAGAATATAAATATGTGAAAACTTTTCCACCTATTCACACACACACACACAAATGTGTTCAGATAAGAACACACACACGTGTGTCCAATGCCTATGTGATAAACAGATTAATCTCTCATCAAATAGAACTTTTAATGAACATGTAAAGTAGTGGTAGAATTATTTTTAGAGGTAATTCAGAAAGCATTATCATTACCACTTCCATCATGGGTCCAGACACTTTCATAAGCATAAGGCAAATTCAGAACACCTTAAAGCAATGTCTCTGAGAGCTGTGTAGGTGAGATGGCCTATGAAACAATAGACCAGTTAAGCCAGTAGTATTTGAATCAAGCCTGGGGGAACTGTGAAGATGCAACTCAGAGCAATACCAGAGGTAGCGTAGCTGCCCAAAGATATCTCAACTAAAAAACTAGTGAATTCTTTGGGGTGATATTACTTCTGTAGGTTAGCTGGAATGTAAGTGTCTGTCTTTATCTCCAGTCCAGAAATTAGAAGCATAACATCAATTTCTTATGCTTGATTGTGTCCTTATTGGGTACTGCTGCTCACTTATTCCTTCCGATTATTTCCCTCTTCAATGGGTTTAATCTGTTTCTTTTCTACTGATGCATTTTGGAAACCCATAACATGCTTAATTTCATAGGCTTACCAATTGGAGGATAATTTACATCATGAAGTAGTATACCTTCAGTAAAGCCCAAAGCCCTTGGTATTCTGTATGGACTCTACCCCCCACCATCACCTGGCAATAGCCAGGTAAGCTCCTCCTCACAGTTACCTAGCAATAGCCAGGTAGACCTGGCCCACTAAAAAGGTCTCTTTGCCCACTATAAAAGGTCCCTCTATCTGCCTCTGCTTCCAGGTGCGGCCCTAGCCCTGTAGCAGATAGAATGCTGGACACCATTTTATTTATTTGTTTATTTTATTAGATATTTTCTTTATTTACATTTCAAATGTTAACCCCTTTCCTGGTTTCCCCTCTGAAAAATCCCCATCCCATCCCCCTTCCCCCTGCTCACCAACCCACCCACTCCCTCTTCCCTGTCCTGGCATTCCCCTACACTGGGGCATTGAGCACTTCTCAGAACCCACAAGAACACCATGTCTTTAATTGAACAAAAAACCTATAGACAGATTCTGATTTTGCAGCTTATTAAATTTTAGCAAAGCAATGGTTTTCAAATAACTTTTCTTTTTATATGTGAGAGTTGAATCACTTACACTTGATAATCCTTCAAATCCTTTTAAAGATATAACCCACAATACACAATCATATAATACATACAATGTCCATATACTACCCCATTTTCAATTGAACTCTAAGGTAATTAGTCCAAACTGTGTTTCATTTTTGATTACTACAAAACTTTTCCTTTTACTTCCCATGTGAAGTTTTCCATTTCCTTTTATTGCTTGTTGACTTTCAATAACAGTTTTGCAAAAAATATAGCTTTGATTTTCCATGTGATTACAAGTGAGAGAAGTACATGAACTACATTAAATTGAACTTTGTATCCCACATCTTAGTAGATAAAATGAAGTGATTCACCATCCCTGTAACTCCCCTTAAATATAAAATGAATGTCTGACATCCATAATAGAATTGATGCAAAGGTATATTCCTCTGTGGTTGCTACTTTTCATAACTTATTTCATACAATATTCCAAAACTCCTTTACAGAAGATACTATTATTGTACCTCTTTTATATTTATAAAAATAGGTTCATAATGGTTGAAGAGACAGACTTTAACTTAATATTTAAAATTCAGAGCATGATAATAATGAAAAATGCCAACTTAAATTAATATATGGTTAAATAGTAAACTAAACACTTCCATGTACTATTATGTATCCTAATTTTTAAACAAATAGTAGTGGTTTATTTTAATAGTGTAGAAATTATATATCTAGCTAAGAGTTTTTCTTTTCTTTTTTTTCATTGTAAAATGGTTACTGTTTCAAATTGAATTGACTCATTCAATAAAATCCCTATAAAACATTGATTTCTAAATTTGTTAGTACTTGAGTTGGTATTGCTATCATCTATCTGAATTTTGACACTTTTATTATTCAGAATTAATACTACACATGTTTTAGATTTGTTAATATATTTTATAATTCAAGATGATGACACTAACTTCTTAAACTATGATCCCTAATACTTACTACCTACCACATTTTAGATAACTATAAATCATGCCATTTGAAAAGGAATAAACCATTAGCCAAGTTCATTCTACATCTGACACAGGACAGTATTGATTTTTTTGTGCCAGAACACAAAGAAAAATAAAAAATAATTTTAGCTTAAGAATATATGATTTTGTAAAACTGGATTATAACTAAGTTTTCAGAGATATTTTGATATAGTTCATTCATATTTTATTGTCTATATTAATTATACTTGACAAGACAGTGCCACACATACATGGCATTAAAACAAAGTTAAAAAGAGGCCGAAGGAGGCTGGGAAGTGGTGGTACACGCCTTTAATCCCAGTACTTGGGAGGCAGACGTAGGAGGCCACCCTGGTCTACAGAGTGAGTTCCAGGACAGCCAGACTACACAGAGTAACCCTGTCTCAAAAAACCTAAAAAAGAAAAAGAAAAGAAAGAAAAACAAAGGGGCTGAGGGAAAGGCTTCACCATGTGACCCTTTGAATTCACAGATCCCAAACCTCAACACTATTTCTGATGCCAAGATGTGCTTGTCAACAGGAGCCTGGTATGGCTGGCCTCTGAGAGACTCTGATAGCACCTGACTAAGACAGATGCAGATACTACAGAGAACCATTGAACTGATCCATGGAACTCCAATGGAAGATATAAGGAAAGAATGAAGGAGCTAAAGGGGTTTGCAACCACATAAGAGAAATAAAAGTATCAATTAACCATACCCCTCACAGCTCCCATGGAATGATACAACAACCAAAAAGTATACATGGATGAATACATGGCTCTTGCTATATATATTTAGCAGAGGATGGCCTCATCTGGCATCAGTGGGAGAGGAGGCCCTTGGTCTTGTGGAGGTTAGATACCCTAGCTTAAGAAGATGCTAGAGACGTAAGACAGAAATGGGTGGGTGGAGAAGCACTTTCTTACAGACAAAGGGGAAAGGGATAAGATGGGGGTTCGTGGAGGGTAGACCTGGAAGAAAATATTTGAAATGTAAAAAAACTAAAATGATTAATAAAAAAAGATGTTTTGTGGCTGCAGAGATTTTTCAGTATATCATAACATGCTCTTGCAGAAGACCCAGATTCAATTACCAGAACCTACATGGTAGTACACAGCTACCAATAACTTCAGTTTAAAGAAGATCTGAATACATCCTCTTGCTTTTCTGGGAACGGGGACTATATGTATTTTATATACATATACATATGTATATATATATATATACATATATATATATGCAAAATACTAGTACACAAAGAAGAAATATATCTTTAAAAATAAATATTTTATGTTTTTTTTTTCAAAATGCATTTTGTATTTCCTGGTCCAATATAGTCTCTCCTTATATACTTGATATTTTCTTATTATTGTCAGCCCTGCTCTATTGTACAGGGTTTTGTTGTATGTGAGTTTGTCACCATTCCACACAGTAGTCATACCTTACATATTTTTAGCAGCTCTACAAGAACAACAACTGAACATGCTTTCTTTTTTCTTTTTTTCTTTTTTGTTTGCTATTATACTATAGAACATTCCCAAATGAAACAAACAGAATCTTTACACTTACATTTTGATGAAAAGAAGTACATTATATTTTCTGAGAGTATATTGCTTCTCACCAAGTACAAAAGTATAAATTGGACCACCAGGGAAAAATAGACTACACACATGTATTTCATAATGTAAAGGACAAACACACATCTCAATCAACAGTATATGCACAATTGTACTAAAAGACATTATTCATGATATTAGATACAATAATGATATTTATTACAAGTTTGTAATTGTTTCTGTTATATTTAAAGTATCATCTACATCATAAAACACTTCATGTGTGAAATCTGTTCATGAAGTAATCATATCAAGGCTTGTAAATATCTCCATTTTAGGCAAACAAATAATGTTAAGGCAGGAATTCATGAACATTTCAAATCATTCACTCTTATATTATTATATAAGAGTTATATGAACTTCCAAAAAGATTCTGTGAATGTATTACATAAAGGCTGAATGATCATTTTAGAAATAATTAGTACAAAATAAGTCCATTGTATCTTGTATTTAACTACAATGTTTATGGGTTGGTAGAACTCTAAGAAGTTATGAAGGAAAGACTTTTTAAGTTGCTAAAACATATTTTTAATATTATTTAATCATTGGGCAATTTACATCAAATAATCCCCATACAATTGCCATTCTAGCTTAGAACATATTTTTAAGAACCATATCAGTAATCTATTGTATTTACATGGTTTAGAAACTGATCAAGGTGTCATAAGTGATGAAACTAACATTTTGAGAAATACTGCTTTTGATCAGAAACCATAAGTATTTGTTGATACATCCCCATTATTGTGAAGATTCTATGTTGACGAATAAGGGCTTATCAAATATATAGAGAGCTACTATCTACAACTGTGATTCTATTAGTTCATTACTCAACCCTGCCTCCCAAATAACAATTCTATTTTCAGTGAGGCCACATGCTCTAGAAGTCTAAAGTAAGTATAGATAAAGATTAGTAGGTTGATTCACAGTAGGAATTGAACACAGACTAGTAAGTAAAATGATAAGCAGAAAGATTTATAAAAGCATTTCCTACATAAGCACAAAACTATGAATGCTAATATATTTAAAGTAATTTATGCACAATTTATTGTAAACTTTTACTAATTCATACCTTATTCATTTTTTAAATTATGTGTCAATTAAAATTATTACTTTTTCTCTATCATTCTTTTCTCACATACACTCATAAAATTTAATTTTGTGACAATACAGAATACATCTACAACATGTAAACACTTATAGAAATAATTTTAACTACTAGGAATATTTAAACACAAAGCAAAATTGAAATCCACATTTAGGATGTTTTTTCCCCAAGCTTAATCTTTTTCTGTCAAAAAAATAGTGCTAGGGTAAAATATGGAGTAAGAATATATACTCTGCCTGGTTTATACAGATGGCCTGTCTATACATACAACAAAAGGACTTCTTGTGGCCTCAATCAATGTTTTAAAATCATGAAAATTTTTCTTTTAAAAATATCTTACTATGATAAAAACATAAACAGATTTAGAGATAAAATTATGTGCCAATTCTTTGAACTTTGATGTGAGTTAAACTGATCCTATAAAAGAAATAAATAAAAGTATTCAAGACAGGAAAAGACATTGTAAAAGGTCTCAGATACAAGTAATATAAGAATATAAATTGAAAAACAGAAATTGATTAAAAATTAAAGACAAATTTAAACATACATGAATATTAATCTCTGCATTATAAGGTAATTTAAAATATCAATATGGCAGGATTACATAAATATCTTCAAGTCATGACTTAATTTAGACAGTAAATATTAGTAGTATTTCAGGAAACTTAAGAAAGGACAACTTAGTCAGAAATCTTCACATCCTCCAAAAAATATCATTGATGATAAGGAAGTATTTAAAAAGAATTAAAAATCCACTGAGTAGAAATGTATAATTAATTTTTCATGATCTCTCAATGAGGAAGCTATTATATCATTTTTATACCAGAGATTCTTAAAGTTAAGTATGGCTAAGGAATATACAATACAAAAGTACTTGTCCAAGGGTTCTAAAAATATATTATGTAAATATTATTCTGATTTTGAAGAAATTTTTTTCATTTTAAAAGGAGTGAATACATAAATTCCCAAATAAAGCACAATGTTTTATGTAAATGTAATATAAATAAATCCACATATAGGTTGTATTATCTTAAGTACAAAATCCTAACAAGAAGACACAGTATTATTCCAGTAACTAAGACTAGTCTAACTTGATGGACTTCTCACATGAATGTATTTGCAGAAACAGTATCATGAGGACTATGAATCAAAACCAAGAATAATTGATGGTTAAATATTCTGGGCTAGGAATAGAATTATATATAACTTGAAAGTGAGGAGAAATATCAATTTTCTTTTAATATAGTGAACATATTTTCATGATTCTAGCAAGGGTTCAGATGAGATGAGGCTTATTATCTCTTATGTGATGAGCACAAAGGTAACTTGGCAGGGACTAAGACAAAGCATGGCTAAGTAATTCAAGGTTGAGGAATGCAAACAGTTAAAAGGTTCCACTGACTGACTGAGGGTTATAGACCAATAGCCAAGCAGGTCAAGAGATGTGCATATATACTAAAAAATATAAAATTTATCTTCATAAAATTATATATGTTTTACATATATAATATTGACTACTTGCATGTTATATAATTTCAGAGCCTTCTTTGAGGTGACAACAATGTTCACTTGTTTCCATATAAATATTCTTGAAAAATATATGTAATTTTTTTCTTTTTTTTAAACATTTATTTATTCATTTTAGTTTCCAGATTTTATTCCTTTCCTTGTCCACCCTCATACCACATTCTATCCCTCCTCTCCATCCTCATCTCCACGAGGGTGTCCCCACCCCTCACCCCCATCCTACTTGACCTCAAAACTCCCTGGGACCTACAGTCTGTTGAGGGTTAGGTTCATCTTCTCTAACTAAACCCAGACTCTGCAGTCCTCTGTTGTATATGTGTTTGGTACCTCATATCAGCTGATGTATGCTGCCTAGTTGGTGATCCAGTGTCTGAGAGATCTTGGGGATCCATGTTAATTAAGACTGCTTGTCCTCCTACAAGGTTGCCCTCTTCCTCAGCTTCCAGCTTCCCTCTATTTCAACCACAGGGGTCAGCAGCTTCTGTCCATTGATTGGGTGCAAATATCTGCCTTTGACTCTTTCAGTTGTTTGTTGGGTCTTTTGGAGTGCAGTCATGCTAGAGTGCTCCATACCCTCCATAATAGTGTCAGGTCTTGGGGCCTCCCCTTGAGCTGGAACCCACTTTAAGCCTGTTGCTGGACTTTCTTTTCCCCAGGCTCCTGTCCATTTACATCCCTGTAATTCTTTCAGATAGGAACAAGTATGGGTTAGAGTTTTAACTGTGGAATGGCAATCCCCTCCCTCACTTGATACCCTATCTTTCTGCTGAAGATGGGCTCTACAAGTTCCCTCTCCCCAATGTAGAGCATTTCACTTCTAAGTTCCTTCTCTTTGAGTTCTGAGAGTATATCACCTCCCAGGTCTCTCGTACATTCTGGAGGGTCTCCCTAACCTTCTGCCTCCTGAGGTTTTGTTTCCATTCTTTCTGCTGACCCTCAGGGATTTCAGTCCTTTTCCCCCACCCTATACCCAATCATGTTCTTCTCTCAGCCCCTCGATCCCATTTCCCTACCAGGTCCCTTCCTCCCCCCTTGTGGTTGCTTTTTTCTCCCTCCCAAGTGGGACCGAGGCATCCTCACTTGGGCCCATCAGCTTGTTGTCCTTTTTGAGTTCTGTGGGCTGTCTTGGGTATTCTACAGGGTTTTTGTTTTGTTTTGTTTTGCTTTGTTTTTTACTAATATCCACTTGTTAGTAAATACAAACTATGCATGCCCTTTTGGATCTGAGTTACCTCACTCAGAATAATATTTTCTAGTTTCATCCATTTCCCTGAAAATCTCAGGATGTCTTCGTTCTTAATAGCTGAGTAGTATCTGTAAATTTTTAAATAGATGACAAATAATAATGAAATAATATAGTATTTCTACATTTAATTTTAATTTTTCTGTTAAATAAATAAAAATAAATACTTTGAGAACAGTACATTTAATTTGTTTTCATTCTCCAGAAAACTACTATCCAAAGTTATTACAAAATTTATTATTATTATTATTATTATTATTATTATTACTATTATTATTATTATCATTGAAAATAGATTCCTTTCTGATATAATGTATTTGAATTACAGTTTCCACTCCCTCTATTCCCCTCCCTCTACTAGTTACTTTTCAACTTTTCTTTCCTTGTGATTCATTTCCTTCTCTCCCTCATTAGAAAAGAACAAGCTTCTAAGATGTAGCAAGCAAACACGATGAAATAAAATGTAACAATCTAGAAGCAGGCTGATTTCTGAGTTCGAGAAGCCAGCCTGGTCTACAGAGTGAGTTCCAGGGCTATACAGAGAAACCCTGCCTTGAAAAATCTATATATATATTGAAAACAATCTATGCCTTCTATAAATTTAGGCCGATTCCTTGAGAGGAAAGTCATCTCTAGCACTGCCTAGATGTCCAGAAACCATGAACTGCATACTACAGTGACACAGGATAGATACAAACATGTCTAGCAAAAAAAAGAAAAAAAAGTCAATGAAATGTTTAAGATATTCTGCTATACTCATAAACCAAAGCCTAGCCTAACTGTCATCAAATGGAAAAAGATACAGAAACCAAGACCTTATTCATTAGAGGCATCTCAGGGAACCCTACAGAAAGAAGATAGCAAGGAAAGATTATAGAAGGAAGAGAGGGAGAGGACAACACAAGAACATGGGCCACAGGATCAACAAATCACAGTTCACAAGGTTCATAGAGACTGAAGAGACAACCAGGGAGCCTGTATGGGTCTAAACTAGATCCTATACATACATGTTACAACTGTTTAGTTTGTTCTTCTGAGACTCCTATAGTGTGTGTGTGTGGTGGTGGGGTATTGTGTATGGGGCTTGATTATTGACTAGTCAATAAAGAAGATGAAAGCCAATTGCTTTGCTAAGAGTAAATGTGGGACTTCTGGGGCTCAAGCGGAAGAAGAGAAAAGGAAGGACAGAGGCTTTTCAGGCAGACTTTGTAATGAGAAGCATGCAGCAACCATGTAAGATCTGTGGGTAGCTAGAACCCGTAGCCTCTGCGACTGGCAGTTGTCAGATATAGACTAGCTGATAAGGTTATCACAGGAGATTCTGTGGCCCAGCAATTGTGCTATTTGGCCTGTTTCAAAATAATCAGCATATGTATAGCAGAGGATGGCCTAGTTGGCCATCAAGGGCAGGAGAAGCTCTTGGTCCTGTGAGGGTTCTATGCCCCAGTGTAGGGGAATGCCAGAGCTAGGAAGCAGGAGAGGCTGGGTTGGTAAGCAGTGTGAGGGGAAAGTAACAAGGTTTTGTTTGTTTGTTTGTTTGTTGCTTTTTTTATTTTATTTTTTTCTTTTTTTCTGAGGGGAAACTGGGAAAGGAAATATCATATGACATGCAAATAAAGAAAATATCTAATAAAAAATAATCAAGCTGTCTAATGTTTTCCATCTGTGAAACAATGGTGCTCATAGAAAGAGAGAAGACTGGGTAGTAACTTGTAGCCTGGTGTTCCTGGGTTGGGGATTGGTTGCAGTTGACCTGAAGCTAAGCGGGGAGGAGCTGGGAGCATGATCATAGCTCCCAGGAAAGGCACTAGCTGGTTGTAGGTAGAGATAAGCCTAGAGGAATGGACAAGTCAAGAGATGGAGCAGGCGGCAGTCAATTTTGGCAGTGCAGACCACAGTGCTGAGAGCAAAGTGGGAACGAGCATGGTTTTGAATTATACCCAACAATGTTGTCTTTAAATATTTTTCCCTATTCTTTTCCTATTACTGGATTGCCTTATGCCTTGATATGAGAATATGTGCCTAATCTTATTGTAACTTATTTCATGTTCAGTTCGTATCCCTGGGAAGCCTTGTCTTTCTTGAAAGGAAATAGGGACAGAGTGGATCTGGGGGACAGGAGAGGGGACAGAGTAATTGGGAGGATTGGATGAAGGAGAAACTTTGGTCAAGTTGCAATACATGAGAGAATAATAATTAAAGAAGCAAGGGAAGGAAACAAGGAAGACAAATGAGTTTTTTTTAAAAAATAAAAAATAAAAGGGAATAAGATCAAATGAAAACTTGAGTATTAAACTAGACACAGCAATTCAGCACAATAAAGTGTCCCAAGATCAGCAAAGGAGTCAGATCAACTTATAGTCAGAAGTCCCATAATAATACTAAGCTAATTAATATACTCTATATGCATAGGACATGGTGTACATCAATATAGTCACTGTGGCTGCTGCTACTGTCTCTTTGAGCTTGTATGTACCTGGCTTAGTTGATTCAGAGGCTCCTCTTCTGAAGGATTTCTCAAGGTGAGAGGGAAGAGATATGATGGAGACATCCAATTTCGACTTTCTCTCTGCATAATGTCTGGTTTTGGTTCTTTGCATCTGTTTTTACCTGCTACTGGAAAAAGCCACTGATAAAAACTGGATAAGGTGATGATGAAAGAATGTAGCAAAGACTTGCAGTTTGTATCTATGCCTGGAAACAGACTCTGTGCTAAATTGACCTCCATGGGTTCTGACACACCTAGGCTCATAGGGGAATCCACCACTATTTCTTCAATACCTGGCCTAACTGGGACCTGCCTAAGTCCTAAGCAACACAGGAGCACCTGTGCAGGAGGGGACATGATCTATCCAGTTCCCGTCTGTGCCTGGGAGCAAAACCCATGCTATTGTCTTCTCGCCCCAATCATTCCTAAGGGCAACTTAACCCCAGTAGTCCTGACATACCCAGGCTCACAGGGTCACATGAGGGACAGATTCCAGTCAGAGACAGCAAGGCCAGTTAACACCAGAAATAACCAGATGACAAAAGGCAAACACAAGAACATAAGCAACAGAAAGCAATGCTACTTGACATCATCAGAACTCAGTTCTCCCACCATAATAAACACTGGATATACCAACGTACCTGAAAAACAAGATTCTGATCTAAAGTCCTATCTCATGATGATGAAAAAGGACCCAAAAAAGGACATAAATAATTCTCTTAAAGAAATACAGAATACAGGTAACAGGTAGAAGTCCTTAAAGAGGAAACACACAAATCCCTTAAAGAAATACAGAAAAAGACAAACAAACAGGTAAATAAATTGAACAAAAGCATCCAGGATCTAAAAATAGAAATAGAAACAACAACAACAACAAAGAAATCACAAAGGGAGACAATCCTGTAGATGGGAAACCGAGGAAAGAGATCAGGAGTCATAGATACAAACAACACCAACACAATACAAGAAATGGGAGAGAGAATCTCTGGTGTACAAGATACCATAGAAAACATTGACACAACAATCAAAGAAAATGCAAAAAATTCCTAACCAAAACTTCCAGGAAATCAAGGACACAATGAAAAGTCCAATCCTAAGAATAGGTATAGAAGAGAATGAAGATTCCCAACTCAAAGGGCCAGTAAACATCTTCAACAAAATTATACAAGAAAAGTTACCCAACATAAAGAAAAAGATGCCCATAACCATTTAAGAAGCCTATAGTACACCAAATAGATTGGACCAGGAAAGAAATTCCTCCCATCATATAATAATGAAAATACCAAATGCACAGAGTAAAGACTATCAAAAGCTACAAGAGAAAAAAGTAAAGTAACATATAAAGGTAGACCTATCAGAATTATACCAGACTTCTCAACAGAGACTATAAAAGCTAGAAGATCTTGGGCTAATATCCCATAGACACTAAGAGAACACAAATGCCAGCCCAGGCTTGTATACCCAGCAAAACTCTCAATTGCTATAGAAAGTAAAACCAAGATATTCCATGACAAAACCAAATTTAAACAATGTTTTTCTACTAATTCAACCCTACAGATGATACAGGAACAAAATCCCAGACACAAAGAAGGTAATAAAACCCAAGAAAAAGAAAGAAACTAAATGTCTTATAACAAATCCAAAAGAACTGATTAATATACAAATAATACCAACTCCAGCAACAAAAATAACAGGACTTAAAATCATGTCATTAATATTTCTCAACATCTATCAATTCCCCAATAAATAGACATAAGCTGACAGCCTGGGTACATAAACAGGACCCAATATTTTGCTTCAAACAGGAAACACACCACAGTGACAAAGACAGATACTACCTCAGACAAAAGTGCTGGAAAAAAAAAACTTTCCAAGCAAATGGTCCTAAGAAAAAAAGCTGAAGTAACAATTCTGATATCCAATAAAACAGAATTTCAAACAAAAGCTATCAAAAAAGATGGGGAAGAATTCTACAAAATGATCTTTCAATTCTGACCATCTACACCCCAAATGCAAGGGCACCAACATTTGTAAAAGAAATGTTACTAAAGCTCAAAACACACATTTAACCTTACACAACAGTAGTGGAAGTCTTCCATATCCCATGCTCACCAGTTGACAGCTAATGGAAACTGAAACTAAACAGTAACACAGTGAAACTACAGGAGTTATGAACTAAATTTATTTAACAGATATCTGCAGAACATTTTACCATAAAGCAAAAGAATATAACTTCTTCTCAGAACCTTATGGTTCCTTCTTCAAAACTGGCTATATAATCAGACACAATACAAGCCTCAACTGATATAAGAAAACTGAAATAATCACATGCATTCTATCACCCAACAGATATCCCATATATTCATGGAAGCTAAACAAATCTCTACTCAGTGTTAACTTGGGTTAGTGAAGAAATAAAGATAAAAATTAAAGACTTTTTAGAATTTAGAAAAAAAAGTCACAGCTGGCCAGTGGTGGCATAAGCCTTTAATCCAAGCAGTTGGGAGGCAGAGGCAGGTGATTTCTGAGTTCGAGGCCAGCCTGGTCTACAGAGTGAGTTCCAGGACAGCCAGGGCTATACAGAGAAACCCTGTCTTGAAAAACAAAAACAAAAATAAAGTCACAACAAAACAAACTTATGGACACAATAAAGCAGTAGTACTATGAGAAAAAGTCATAGCTCTCTGAGTGCCTCCGTAAAGAAATTGGAGCAATCGTACACTAGCAGCTTCACAAAAAGATTATACTCAACAAAACTGGAAAATTTAGATGAAAGGGATGATTTTTCTATACATAGACCATATTCCAAACTTAAAAACAAAAACAAAAATAAAAACAAACAAACAAAGAGAAAAAACAAAAAACAGGACTGTATGGTTTTGGTGCAGAATTCTATCAGAACCTCCAGCAACACCTCTAGTCTCTGCTTCTTGGATATCTCAGGAGTGGCAGGTATAAATTCCTTTTCCTGGAGCAAAGGCCTTAAGGCAAATCAGACATTTGTTAGCTACTCCCACAAGTTATGGAACATAACTTTCCTGACATATTTTGCAGGCAGGATAAATTGTAGGTCAAAAGTTTTGAGGCTGAGGTTTTGAGGCTGGGTTAGTGTTCATGTTTCTATATTGGTATCCTGGAGAGTATATTCCTTACCATACAAATTAGCAGCATGTAGGCACTAGTTTTACTTCTCCATGATCAATGAGTTCTACGGATATTATCCTAGGTAGTAGTTTATAGAGAGCAACCCTTTGTCTTAACTTTAGACTGAGTTGTTGGGGAGTTTCATGGCACCTCCTTGGTTAAAAACTCAACTGAGTACAATCCTGTACCTCCACTGGAAGCCTTGCTTGGCTACAAGAGTTAGACAGTTTAGACTATGTATTCTTCATTTTTAGGATTCCTCATTAGCATCACTAGATTCTAGGATATTCCCACTGCAATAGTTTCCCATGTCCATCAACTAAATATGATCCCAGTTCCAGTCATCACTTTCCACACTCTGCTTTCATCCCACCTCCCACAACCCCTGATCCCTCCTGCTTTTTCATCTCTTTTCACCCCCAGTCTACCCATAAAAATCTATTCTGTTCCTCATTCAAAGGGAGGTCCATGTGTTCCCCCTTAGACCACTTCCCTTTATCTAACTTCTTTGGGTCTATGGATAGTAGCTTGGTTATCATTTACTTAATAAATAATATACACTTATATATGAATACATACAATACTTGTCTTTCTTGGTCTAAGTTACCTCACTGAGGATATTTTTTTCTAGTTGTATCCATATGCTTGCAAATTTCATGATGTCCTTTTATAACAGCTCAGTAATACACTATTGTGTAAATGTACCATGTTTTCTTTATCTGTTCTTTGGTAAGGGAACTTCTAGGTTATTTGCAGGTTCTAACTACTATGAATAAAGCCAGAACATAGTTTAGCAAGTGCCCTTATGGTAGGATGGAGTGTCCTTTGAATATATGCCGAAGAGTGGCATAGCTGCATCTTGAAGAAGACTGGTTCACAGTATTCTTAGGAACTGCCATAGTGATTTCCTTGGTGGCTGTACAAGTTTGCATTTCCACAAGCAATGGAGGAGTATTCCATGGTAACACATACTTGCCACCATGAGCTGTCACTCGTATTATTGATCTTAGCCATTCTGACATGTATAAGATGAAACTGCAATCATTTTCTTAAGATAATATGAACATAAAATTATTTGGAGTACTTTTTAGTATATCTTAAGCATAAAATTCTAAATATAGTATGCTGGGTAAAATATAAACAAGGTAAATTACTTTTTAAGACTTTTGCTTTTGATTCATATATTTGGCATTGCTAAGGCAATTTCTAGAATAGTGTATTTCTATGCTGAATTCAACTCCAATTTTCGTGTATTTTGTGTCCTTTTAAGATCATAATCTTGTCTCCTTTTACTGAGTGGGTGACTTCCACAGGCCATACATATCTCATTGGGATCTGGATAATCATATTCAAGGACTATCACCACCACTAGAGTTCACAGAAGTGCTTCAGTGGGTCCATTTCATCTATACCCAGAAAATGCAATTTCCTTATTGCAATCTGGAAGTTCTCTCCAAGGACTGTTTGCACAGTACAAATAAATAGAAGGACACTGAAACAGAATACAGAAGACTCTGGTTTCTTTCTTTGCAATCAATAGCTAGGAAATATCACAAGGACACAGATAAATCCAATATATGTTGCTTGAAAGTAATAAATCCTCATTTCACAAATAACATTGCCTCCTGTGACTCAATCTATGCAAAGTTAAGGAGAATGCCTATAGGAGGCTTTTCATTTCTGGGCTTATTTATTTACAAACAATTAAGAGACTAACATTTAGGTTATGTGTCAATTTGATTATGATTTTTAATAAACAGAATTCAAGGGGTTGATTCTTCTGGGAACATAGGAATTGGCAAATTTTTACATAATTTTCTGGCCTCTAGTTAGAAAGAGTTGTGATTTGTTGATACTGATTAATTAGTTACCTAAACAACTGCTCTAATAAGAATTGTGTTAGTCACTTTTTATCATTGCTGTGAGAGAACATTAGAAACAAATGGATGCAAGGAATGTTTATTTTCCTTATTTCAGGATGTATAGTTGTTATGTCATAACAATGAAGGTAGGGCAGAATGGCTCCCTGGAAGTTAAGAACACTTGCTAGACCACAAAGCAATCAACAGAACTAGCAGCAGAGCTAGAATAACTTTCAAAGACCACACCCCCTCTGTTTGTCTATCCCTGTGTTCTAAAAATATCACAGGCTACAAAACAGTGTTAACATTTGGATAAATGTAATTAAGTGTGTGTGTGTGTGTGTGTGTGTGTGTGTGTGCACGCGCGCGCCTGCACACTAATGCATGTATGGGTGGTGCAGAACTTTCAGATTCAAACCTAAATTGAATAATGATAAAGACAAGATAGATTTTATTCTTTCTACCTCCCTCTTCACCTAGGAGGCAGGATCAGCCAGGAGGCATAGGCATCAGAAGTGGCAGGGAAGCCGGCACAAGATCGTTTCTACCTCCTTCTTCACCTAGGAGGTACTGCAGATCCACAGCCCTCTCTGCCCCTTCCCAACAAGTGGAGAGCTTGCCTTTGGGGAGTGGTACAACCCAGGAACTCAGGAGGCTGGACCAGCCAGGAAGCATAGGCCTCAGAATTGGCAGGGCAGCCAGCTCAGGATCCTTTCTACCTCCCTCTTCACCTAGGAGGCATGACCAGCCAGGAGGCACAGGCCTCAGAAGTGGCAGGGCAGCCACTGCAGGATCCTTTCTACCCCCCTTTTCACCTAGGAGGGACTGCAGATCCACAGCCCTCTCTGCCCCTCTCCCACAAGTGGAGAGCCTGTCTCCAGAGTTTGTTCTGACCCCAGGACTCTGGAGGGACTACTGAACCACAGCCCACTGCACACACATCTTGCCA
>NC_045030.1:114527453-114530263 GCF_008632895.1 Mastomys coucha
CAGCAAGTCCTGGATATCCCAAAACACAAGAAAAGCAAGATTTGGATCTAAAATCATATCTCACAATGCTGATAGAGGAACTTAAGAAGAGCATGAATAACTCCGTTAAAGAAATACAGGAGAACACAGGTAAACAGGTTCAAGCCCTTAAAGAGGAAACATAAAAATCCCTTAAAGAATTACAGGAGAACACAAGTAACCAAGTAGAAGCCCTTCAAAAGGAAACACAAAAATCCCTTAAAGAATTACAGGAAAGCACAACCAAACAGTTGAAGGCACTGAACAAAACCATCCAGGACCGAAAAACGGAAGAAACATTAAGAAATCACAAAGAGAGACAACTCTGGAGATAGAAATCCTAGGAAATAACTCAGGAACCATAGATGCAAACATCACCAACAGAATACAAGAGATAGAAGAGAGAATCTCAGGTGCAGAGGATACAATAGAAAACATTGACACAAATGTCAAAGGAAACATAAAATGCAAAAAGTTCCTAACCCAAAACATCCAGGAAATTCAGGACACAATGAGAAACCAAACCTAAGGATAATAGGTATAGAAGAGAGTGAAGACCTCAAATTAAAGAGCCAGTAAATATCTTCATCAAAATTATAGAAGAAAACTTCCCTAAACTAAAGAAAGACATGCCCATGAACATACAAGAAGCCTAAAGAACTCCAAATAGACTTGACCAGAAAAGAAATTCCTCCTGCCACACAAACAGTCAAAACACCAAATGCACAAAACAAAGAAAGAATACTAAAAGGACTGAGGGAAAAAAAGTTAAGTAACATATAAAGGCAGGCCTATCAGAATTACACCAGACTTCTTGCCATAGACTATGAAAGCCAGAAGATCCTGGGTTGATGTCATACATACCCTAAGAGAACACAAATGCCAGCCCAGGAATACCCTGCAATACTCTCAATTATCATAGATGGAGAAACCAAAGTATTCCATGACAAAACCAAATTTACACAATATATTTACACAAATCCAGCCCTTCAAAGGGTAATAAATTAAATACTTCAGCACAAGGAGGGAAACTATAACCTAGAAAAAGAAAAAAAGTAATTTTCCAACAAAATTAAAAGAATATAGCCACCTGAACAGAATTCCAACTCTAACAACAAAAATTATAGGAAGCAACAATTACCTTGCCTTACTATCTATTAATACCAATGGACTCAATTCCCCAATAAAAAGGACATAGACTATCAGACTGGTTATGTAAACAGGACCCAACATTTTGTTGCATATAAGAAACCAACCTCAGTGACAAAGACAGACACTACCTCAGAATAAAAGGATGGAAAACAATTTTCTAAGCCAATGGTCCCAAGAAAAAGCTGGAATAGCCATTCTAATATCGGGAAAATCAATTTTCACCCTAAAAGTGATCAAAAAATATAAGAAGGGACACTTCATATTCATTAAAGGTATGATCTACCAAAAGGAACTTTCAATTCTGAACTTCTATGCTCCAAATGCAAGGGCATCTACATTCATACAAGAACCTTTACTAAAGCTCAAAGCACACATTGTACCACACACAATAGTAGTGGGAGATGTACACACCCCACTCTCTACAATGGACAGATCATGGAAACAGAAATTAAACAAAGACATGGTGAGACTAACAGAAGTTATGAAACAGATGAATTTAACAGGTATCTATAGAAATTTTTATCCTAAAACAAAAGGATATAACTTCTTCTCAGCACCTCATGGTACCTTCTCCAAAATTGACCATATAATTGGTCACAGATCAGGCCTCAACAGATACAAGAAGATTGAAATAATTCCTTGCATCCTATCAGGTCACCATGGTCTAAAGGGCTGTTCCTCAATAACAACATAAACAATAAACAAGTGGAAGCTCAACAACACTCTATTCAATGATAAGTTGGTCAATGAAGAAATAAAGAAAGAAATTAAAAGCTTTCCTAGAGTTTAATGAAAATGAAGCCACAACATATGAGAACTTATGAGACACAATGAAAGCAGTCCTAAAAGGAAAACTCATAGCTTTAAGTGCCTATAAAAAGAAACTGGAGAGAGCATATACCAGCAATTTGAAAGCACATCTGAAAGCTATAGAACAAAAAGAAGCAAATTCACCCAAGAGGAGTCAAAGGCAGGAAATAATCAAACTCAGGACTAAAATCAACCAAATAGAAATAAAAAGAACGATACAAAGAATCAAAGGAGATATTGTAAATCAAGAAAACATCTAAAAATATAGATTTTATTTGTGGTCATTAAAAAATCTAAATCATTCTCCTCTAACACTGTGAATGCAACATTAAATTACATTTGCTGAATTTCTAAGAAAAATCTTTCTATCTTACAGCAGGCAAAAAGTCTGTAAACGCATTTTAGATTTAATTTCCTTTTGTTTATTTTATCTGTTTCCCAATTTCAGGTTATACAACTTAATCATTTTTGACAATTTGATAAACCCAGTAACAATGACACTGATTTAATGACAAAGAAATAAATATTCAAGTGAACAATTTATCAGTAAAAATTGAAATGTAACAATTGAAATGCACCTCACAGTTAAGAAGGGATCACAACATTTGTACAATTATAGGCACAAGAAATGGATCAATTAGTAAAATACCTGCCATGCAAGTATACGTGCCCATATTTCATCCCACAAGAACCCATAGATTTGGGATTGTTTGTTTTTAGGTCAGGTACAGGCAACATGTATATGGAATCCCTTTACTGGTGAGGCATAAGTAGATAGATCACTGATAGATCGCTCCTCACTCCAATTCCCAGTTAATTCCTATACTGGC
>NC_045030.1:114530775-114538358 GCF_008632895.1 Mastomys coucha
TCTTTTTCTGTCACCTGTGTTTTATCATTGTATTGTCTTCATTTTTGCTCTTTTTTCCAACTCATCTTTGGACCTCTTTTTCTTCTTTCATAGTCCCCTATAAGGGGACTGCCTGAAATCTCTCCTACTACAAAAAAAATAAAAAAAGAAAAAAATAATGAATGACTATTTTATTTGCTCATTCCATCATTATTAATGTTAATTTTTATTAATATTTTTAGTGCTAGATCTTGATATTAGGCAAAGTGCCTAACCACTACATTATATCCATAGTTTCTTTATGATATTTTATTTTGGAAAGAGTGTACCTAACTTGTGCCAATTGATTTTGAAGTCTTCTGCAGCTCAGACAGGCCTTAAATTTGCAATCCCTATGCCTAAGCTGTGAGTACTCAGTTCTATGGCTCCTTAGTTGACTACAAGTTTATCCATGCAATGTTAAATCCTCTAAAATGCAAACAGTATCAATTAATAAGAATGGGTCCGACAGTAACAGTAGACTTATTATAACATTTTATTTTGTTTCATAGACAATAGAGGAGCTTTTGAAGACTAGCATAATTGAAGCAGAGAAATGCCTCACACATGAATGTTTATGAATTAAAAAAAGAATAAGACTACCTACAGAAAACACATGGATTAGTTTATTACCTAGGAGTGTGTTGTATATTGTGATATACAGGTAAGATGAAATTTAAAAAAAGGTAAGATCAGTACTTTGAAATAATTTATAGGGTTTTTTGTTTTGCAAAAACATGACCTATATACATCACATAGGTAAAAGTAAATGAGGAATTATGGGTTTTAAACATTCAATTAAATAATATAATGTTAAAAATTTTAAATAAGTATAACACTGTTTACCACTAATTACATTCATTTACAATCCTCAGAGAATAAACTACAATGAACTCCTTGTGATTATAAAGTTCATGTGTGTTATAATATTTTCAATTATATTTATTGGTAATATAAGAATGCATGTGGTATCTCTGTGTGCTTGTGTGTGTGTGTGTGTGTGTGTGTGTGTGTGTGTGTGTATGTGTATGTGTATGTGCTTGTGTGTGTGTACGCACTGAGTTCAAAAGACAACATTTAGGAGTCCCTTCGTTCCTTTCACTATGAAATTCATAGAATGAATTCAGGTCTCTAGGCTTAGCAGAAAGCAGCTTTACGGATTGATCAACCTTGCCAACCCTCATAAGTATTTTAATTCTTTGTTTTATGAAATGAGAGCTAATCAATGTCATCTAAGATGGATATATCTTTTTATAACACTAATATTCATTTTCAAATGAGAAAACTTCCTGAGAATGAACTAATGTTTAATCTATTTCATTTTTAAGACAAATATATTTTTCCTTATTCATATAGTTTATTTCTTTTTTCCGTTTTATTGGATATTTTATGCACTCATATTTATCTAAATCTTAAACTGTATACAATAGCAAATGTATACAGTTCACATGTTGTTCTTGTTATTCTCTGCTATAATTCAATGTAAATATTTTAAATTCAGCATCATCCATGTTATACATGGGGGATGATTATTTAACATTATAAGAGAGAAAATATTTGTAAGTTCACCTTACTGTGATTTATTATTATTTTTATTTTATTTTTTTGTCTTTTACTTATTTTTTTTTCACTCAAGGTTTTATTCACCCCCCATCCCTGCCATGCTCCAACTGTTCCATATCCCATACTTCCTCCCTACCCACCTGTCTCTACTAGGATGTTCCCATCACCCACTACCCATCAAACCAGAACTCTAACCCTGGGGCCACCAGTCTCTTGAGGGTTAAGCACATCTCTGTCTGAACTCAGACCCAGAAGTCCTCTGCCATATATGTGTTGGGACCTCATATCAAGTGGTGTATGCTGCCTGGTTGGTGGTCCAGTGTTTGAGAGATCTTGGGGATTCAGGTTAATTGAGAATACTGATCCTCTTACAGGGTCACCCTCCTCCTCAGCTTCTTCCAGCCTTTCCCTATTTCAACCACAGTGGTCAGCAGTTTCCATCCATTGGTTGAGTGCAAATAACTGCACCTGACTCATTCAGCTACTTGTTGGGTCTTCCGGGGTGAGGTCATGATAGGGCCCTTTTTGTGAGTGCTTCACAGCCTTAGTAATAGTGTCAGGCACTTGGGACCTCCCCTTGAGCTGGATCCCATTTTGAGCCAACCACTGGACCTCTTTTCCTCAGGTTCCTCTCCACTTCCATCCCTGTATTTCTTTTAGACAGGAACAAATATGGGTCAGAGTTTTGACTGTTGGATGGCAACTCCCTCCTTCATTTGATACCCCATATTCCTGCTGGAGGTGGGCTCTATAAGTTCCTTCTCCCTACAGTCAGGCATTTCATATAAGGTTCCTCTCTTTGAGTCCTGAGAGTCTCTCACCTCCCAGGTCTTTGATGCATTCTTGAGGGTTTCCTCCCAACCTCCTACCTCCTGAGGTTGCCTGTTTCTGTTCTTTTTACTGGCCCTCGGGGCTTCATTCCTCTTTCTCTCACCCAATACCAGATCAGGTTCCACTCCTGCCAACCTCTTGTCTACTTTCCCTCCCAGATCTGTCCCCCCTAGCCATTTGTGATTGCTTTATTCCCTCTCCCAAATGGGACTGAAGATCTCTCAGTTGGACCCTTCAGCTTGTTGACCTTTTTGAATTCTGTGGCTTACATTTTGAGTATTCTATTCTTACTTTGTGCCATGGACTGGGTTGCTGTGGGGTCCTCTTGTTCCACAGGATGAGAGTTCTGGTTAGGTGGGCAAAGAATTTGGCAAGTGACAAAGTCGACACAAGGAAGTGCTGAGTCTGAGTGTATATCTTAAAAAATCGATGCATTATATTTTTCATATTCACCTATCTCTTCTATTCCACCCAACTTTGTGTACTTATTTTTTTAAGTCCACTGAGTCCAAATTCTGTTGCCCATATTTTCTTGTGTGGTTGACTTAACAGGAGTCATATGCTTAAAGAAAATCATCTTTCTCTCTCCACAGCAGCTATCAATGAGCAATAACTTCCCCTGATAGAAGTAAAATCTCATGCCCACCTCACATCTTCATGTTTAGTTGTGTTCTGGTTTGGACTTAGCACAGATCTTAAGAATACATCACAGCCACTAAGTTCATACATACAACATCCTTGTTATGTCCAGAAATCAGTTTCTCTGTCATCATGCAATACCTCCGAGTTTTATATTTTTTCTATCCCTATTCTCCCATAAGCCCTGAGAATTTGCAAGATGGGGTCATATGGATATCCAAGTCAGGAATGAGCTCTCCAATCTCTTATTCTCAGTACCTTGGCCAGTTGAGAGTCACTGTGTTAATCTTCATCCACTGAGACCAAAAAGTTGCTGTTCTGACAGGGTTTGATAAGTGCATGAATTTGTCAAGTAATATATGATAAGACATTAGTAGTTAGTTTAATAAACTTCCTTTTATCAAAGTAATGATGTGAGATTATTCTCTGGAGATTGTGCCTTTTCTAATCATGGATTTTAGACCCAATAATGGTGTCAGGCAGGGGTTTTATCCTGTAGAACACAATATAAATACAGTCAGAAGTCAGAAAATGTTTTATTACTCCCATGACAATTTTGCAACAGTTGTACCATTAGGCATATCTTGCCAACATAATCATTATTGTATCCCATGTTGTTCCCAGCAGGATAAGAATAGTTATTACTATTTATTACCCCAGAAGAATACATGGCAATTTCCAGCACTTTCAAAGATAGTCCATTGTGATAAAGCTTCTAGATGAGTACCACCGTGATTTGTCCACGTTCTGTGACTAAAGCATATAGTACCTTTAGCAATAAGGTCGGTCCTACCATCAAGTTCTGAAATGCAACCAAGCCCAATGGCAATATCTTGTAATTTTGGGAGTCTCTGTTACTGCATTGTCCAACAAGTGCAATGGAGAAAAGCCATTTCTATCACTGTATTTCTCATTTGTTAGCCTATTGTGTCTATTGGGGTTATTATTAACCTGTTGTAAAGTAACTCTATTTAAATTATTTTTCATGCTTTATATTATAGAAAGTTTCTCAAGCAGTGTTTTTTCAAATGAATTTTTCAGAATGTTTTAGTGTTGGTTATCCATCTCCCTATTCCATCCTATACTGTGCCCTTCTGTCTCCCACTTCATTTAACAATTCTTATTCCATTATTTCCTGTTCCCTTTATAAATCACTACATTTTATCTCCCACTCCTTGGGCACATGACCTTTCCACCATGGCTCATTACTAATTCCATGGCCTCTGTGTGTATTCCAAATGGAGTACACGGACCTCAAGATCCTGAGCTAACTTCAAAAATGAGAAAATAACATGTGCTATTTGTGTATCTTGGCCTAGGTTAGCTTACTTAGGATAATATTTTTCTTTAGGTTTTATCATTGGGCCTGCAAATTTCAGTTTCATTCTTTTCTTAATAGATGAGTAATATTGTCAATATGTAAATATATCACATTTTCACTATCCATTTATCAATTTGTGTATACCTAAGCTGTTTCCATTCTCTGAATATTTTGAAGACAGTAACAATGAACATGAAAATGATAGTGTTTTTGTAATAAAATACAGTATTTTATGTGTGTTTCTAAGAGTGGTATGGCTGCAATTGTAGCTTTTTGCAAAAACTCCACTCTGATTTGTATAGCAGCTATACAAGTTTGAACTGCCACTAAAAGTAAGTCAGTTTTATACTTTCCCAAGAGCCATGTTATTATTTGTAGTCAATTTTTAAAAAAGTCTTAGCCATTCTGAATGTGATAAAATAAAATTTCAATTACCACCATAAGCTAGAATCTTTGTGGCTATAAGTGAGCAGGCTCAGACTATAAACATTTGAGATGAGAAAGCTAAAGTTACTAGATTTTGGATATATTGATCAATGTTCATACTCAGACTCTAAGGAAGGGTTTGTCATCATTCTGAGATTCACAGAGGAAATACTTTGTCATTCAATGTGGCTGGTTCACTGGGGTCCTTGATACATCCATGCCAAAAATATACATTCACTCAGGAATTCTTTAAATTAGACCTTCCTCTACTTCCTCTAGCCTGGTTAAGGTTATCAGATGAGTTATGTTGAATCTTTTCCTTTACTTGAAAAGGAGTTTTTACCAGGTGAGAACAAAGGATCTAGTTTCATCTTCTACTTGTAGGTATTCAGTTTGAGTAGCAATATTTATTAAATATGCTTCCTTTTTTCTATGTGTTTTTGGCAACTTTGTTTAAAATCTATATGGCTATAGTAATGTGGGCCTTACACATGAGTCCTTAATTTGAGTCCATGATCAATGTGTCTGTATGCCAGTACCATGCTATTTGTATTAATATAGTTCTGCACTAACTGGAAATCTGGGATGGTGATACTTCTATCCTATTTCAATTATTTAGAATTATTTTTAACTATTAGTTAGGATTATGCTGTGTTTTTTGCATAATATTTTGAGATTTTTCTTCAAGTTTTATGGACAATTGCATTGAACTTTGATATAAATTGCACTGAAAATTTAGATTGCTTATGGTGGGATAAAAGTAATATGAATCCTAAGAATCTATGGGCAAGGGAGGTGCTTTTATCTTGTGCTTTCTTTATTAACTTATTTTTAAAAGGCCTTAAAGTTTTCATTGTATAAGTCTTTCAGTTTCTTGGTTAGATATAATCATTCAAAAATTTTATCCTATTTTAGGTTTCTATTGCTATGAAAGAACACTTTGACCAAAAGCATTTTGGGGAGGAAAGGGTTTATTTGGTTTATCCTTGAAGTCAGGAGATGAACTCAAAGCTAGAACTTATGATTCAGAGACCATGGAGGAACATTACTTACTGACTTGCTCCCAATGTTTTCTCTTCTTGCTTTCTCATACTATCAATGACTACCTACCTAGCAGTGGAATGACCATTGTGAACTGGGCCTTCTCACATCAATAATTAATCAAGAAAATGTCCTATAGACTTGCCTACAATCCAATACAAATGAAGCTATTTTCTTTTCTTTTCTTTCTTTTTTTTTTGTTTGGCTTTATTTTGTTTGCTTGTTTTTGTTTGTTTTTTGAGACAGGATTTCTCTGTCTCTGTAACCCTGGCTGTCCTGGAACTCACTCTGTAGACCAGGTGGCCTCGAACTCAGAAATTCACCTGCCTCTGCCTCCCAAGTGCTGGGCTTAAAGGCATGTGCCACCACCACCTAGCTTGAAGCTATTTTCTTAATTAAAATCCTTTCTTCAAAAACTTTCAGTGGCTTTAAAGCATTCAAAATATTCCTTTTAAAAAAAGTGTCTCTAAAATCTCTAAAGTTTTTTTCTAAAATCTCAATATTTATATGCATTATTATAAAATTTACAAAATTATTCCCCAAAATGAAGTACCAGGGCACTGTTGCAATCAACTTGAAATAAACTCACAGTCCAACACTGTAAAACTCAATGTCATGCTTTGAGAACTCATAATGTTCTAGTCTCCAAAGAGCCTTGGAAGCTCCACTTCTCTGACGCTGCCTTCCACACTACACTCTGCTTGTTTACTAGGACTGTGCAGGCTACAAGCCATACTTATTGCTGTCCATGATGGTGGGCTTATTGTACTGAAATCTTCAAAATTATGAGGACACGGTTCTACCTTTATTGCTACATCTTCAGTCGCTTAAATAAACCTACAACAAGGACTCTAACTCTGCTGCACAATTCCAAACATTAGCTTCTTTCTATGACCCCTTCAATTATGGAGCTTCATTTTCAACAGAGGCTACACCTTCACCAAAGAACCATTCCTATATTACTGTACATGATCATTTCATGCTTTCAAAAACACAACAACCTATAAAAATTTTAAACATTTACAAGTTCAGTTGCAACACCAGGTATAGTCTTTGCCACTGTGAACCCCCTTTCCCCTCAGTGATGCTGAATTTGTTTTAATTATAGCTGATTTTTTATCCCCATCTGATCAAAACCAGAGTCTTAACACAAAATACCAAAAAAGCCAGACTTGTGTCTTTACTTCCCTCAGAAATTTCACAAGCCAGGATTCCGTTGTCTTCATTGTTTCAATACACTTATCATTTAAGCTGCTTAGAATAGTCATTAAGCTCAAAGCACTCAATTACCTTCCTAGCCTCAATTTCCAAAGTTCTTCCACAATTTTCCTTAAATCATGGTCATGTCTGTCACAATAATATTACATGATTGGGATTTCCATTGATGTGATTAAAATTCTATAACCAAAAGCAACTTGAAGAGAAAAGGGATTAATTCATCTTATAAATTTCTAGTCACATTCTACCACACTCCTATCACCTTGTAGATAGGATTTGATGCAGGGAACCTAGTGGTATTCTGTCTTAATATCTCTCAGTTCTAGCTTACTTAAAAATTCTTATACATATCAGGGTCAACTTTCATGTGTGGCAGCAGCAACAATGTACTAGTCCTGCTTCCATTAAACATTAAAGAAGAAAATACCCTACAGATTTTCCTACGGGCCAATCTTATGGAGGCATTTTTCTCAACTAAGGTTCCCTTTCCCAAATAATTCTCCTTTGTGTTAAATTTCCAAAAAAA
>NC_045030.1:114539165-114556276 GCF_008632895.1 Mastomys coucha
AAAAAAAAAAAGAAAAACCAAAAAAAAAAAGTTGTTAAAAAGTTTTAAACATTATGATGAAAAGAAATTAGAATAATATCTACCATTAATTAATCACTTTTATTATTAAAATAAAAGAACAATTCCTCTGGAAGTAAATATAATGTATCATAAGATACACTGAAGACAATTTTTTACAGGGATTATCAATTGACAAAATGATAAATTCTCAAAGAGATTAGACTTAAAATTATTTTTAACATACAGAAAAGTTTGCTAAACACCTAACATGAGACTATGGATGAAAATTTCTGGAATGATGCTGTGTCTGACTGTGAACAAAATCCCCTAGAAGGAGTCTGTATTTGCAGAGAACATTGGACTTACTGGACTTTTAATAATGTGGAGAGGTTAGAATATTGCAGGTTCAGAGGCTAATTACCTTATCTTCAGCTAGTTTTAGCCTTCTGGAACAGCCATTCCTTAGCTCTCTCTATAGCAGAACTAACACAATTATTATTGTGATAATAATTGGAAACCTTTTAGAATACATTGACTTAGCAGATCATTAGCCTCCATCAATCCAAAAGCTAAGAATGTCATCAGATAGCCTTTTAGACTTGGAGAATAACTCCCCTTATATCCTTCTATCTGATTTCTTGATGTATCCACAAATGTATTTTAAAATGTCCTTGATTTGTGACATTATATCTTTTGCAAATATATAAAAAACTTAAAACCATTTCATGTTGTAACATGGAATTTTGGGTAATCTAAATCTGTGCTCTTGGACCATAGTAAATCAAAATGGCTCCAGAGTAAACTATCTCTAACAACATATAAGATGAAGGCTATGGTTAATAAGGCACACCAAAACAGTCTAAATATCAAAAGAGCAATATTTTCTTCCTGAAAAAAGTAGTAATGAAATAGATTATGTTGTTAACATTTATAAGTAAAACCAAATATATTATTAAGTCCTAAAGGAATGTTAATCTAAGTTCTCTTTTTATTAATCATTCCATTCATGTGCATCTCAAATTATATCCCACTTCCTGGTTACCCCCTCCATCAACCCCCATCCTACATCTGCCCTCCTCCTCCCTTTTGCCTGTATGAGAGTGCTCACCCACCCACCCACCCACACTCTCCTGCCCTACCGCTCCAGCACACCCCTACTCTGGGGCATATAACCTCCCTGGGACCAAGGGCCTCCTCTCCCATTGCTGTCAGGCAAGGTCATCTTCTGCTACATATAAATCTGAAGGCATGGGTCCCTCCAGATACACTCTTTGGTAGGTGGTCTAGACTTTGGGAGAACTGGGTAGTTAGGACAGCCTATGTTGTTCTTCTAACGGGGTTGTAATCCCCCTCCGTCCCTCTAGTCCTTCTGTCAGCATGCCCATCAGCTTTCCTGTGTTCAGTCTGATGGTTGGCTCCAAGCATCCACATCTTCATTGGTCAGTTGCTGGCCAAACCTCCCCAGGAACTGCCACACTTGGTTTCTGTCCTCGAGCGAGAACCTCTTGACCACAGCTACAGTGTTGGGTTTGGTGTCTGCAGACATGGTACATCCCCAGGTGGATCTGTTCCTGGTCGGCCATTACATCATTCTCTGTTCCATTTTTTGTCCCTGTTTTTCCTTTAGACAGGAACATTTCTGGGTTAAAAAACTTTGAGATGGAAAGAGAATATTTAATAAAACAAACAAACAAACAAAAATCTTTGGGATGAGTAGGTGACCCCATGCCTTGACCAGGGGTTTTGCCTATCTACTGGAGGTGGTCTCCACAGGTTCTATCTTTTATATGTTTGGGATTGTTTTTACTAGAGAAATGACAAGGGGAAAGTAGAGTTTATTTTAAGATAATAAGTTAGTTAGATTTCCATTGTTGCAATGATTAAGCAGCATGACCAAAAAACACCTCGTAGGGGAAAGTGTTTCAGTTTATAGCTTCATGTAGAGTAATCAGGGCAGGGATTCAGGACAAGAACCTGTAGTGCTGCTTATGGCTTTGCTACCATGATTTGTTCAGCCTCATATTACATCCAACCCAGGACCACCTGCCTGAGAGCAGTACCACCCAGTGAGCTGGGTGCTGACACATCAATCATTAGTCAAAGATATTACATAAACAGGACAGATGTACAAGAGAAGAAATTGAAAAATTTCCATTTTATTATTTATTTATTTATTTATTTATTTATTTATTTATACAGTTTTAGAAACTGGTTCTCATATGCCTCAGGTTGTCCTTAAATTACTATGCAGATGAAGACTATACAGTTGTGATCATTAGGCTTCAACACCCTGAAACCTGGGACTACAGGCCTGTACTACACCCTCTCAGTTTTATGTGTTGCTTCAGATCAAATGCAGGATTTCATGCATGCTAAGCTAGCACTCTAGCAACAGAGGGATAGCTCCAGCCCAAAGTGTTTCTTTTAGTGAATTTATTCTAAACTGTACCTATAGTATCATATACTAAAATACTTATAACTTCTACATCTAATTGTGTATAATAGGTTAATTATAAATTCATATTTAAAATTAAACCTCAATTTGCATGAGATAGTATTGTTGGTGTAGTATAAAGTATAATAGGGGAAGAATCTCATTAGACCACAATATGATAATAACATCAAAAATAACTTCCTAAAAGATCATTTTGTGCACTTTCATCTGGAATTAAATTCCTGCACAATATGTTACATTGTATTTTTGTTGTTGTTGTTTTCTTTTTACACAGCAGATGTTTTTAATACTTTATTGTCTATTTACATAATATATTATGATACTCATATTTGCTATATTTCTACAGCACATCTGAACCACATTTTAAGCATATGATTTAAGATATATTTAATCAAAATTAGAGATATCACGAAGATTTGTTGCAAAGCATGGCTGTCTAAGATCGGCTTGTAACAAATGTATATTCTAGGGAAATGATTTCCTTAGACATAAATCTGAGGAAATATGTGCTGAGATAGGCAATTATTTTAGAAGTTTTGCTTTCTATTTTCTATAATGGACATGATGGAATTTAAACTACTTAGAAACACTGGGAAAAATATAAAATGAATTGGGTATGGAGGAAAATTGAAAGAAACATTAACAAACAGTATTATATTAATTATGGAAAGAAGATAGCAGCTATGATGTTGAGATACAAGTGATTAAGAGTGAGAGTATAACAATTGTTACAGGTCTTTATTAGTTGAAATATATACTTCTGGATTCCAATTTGGACCATTTTTTCTTGCTGCAAAGAAATTAACATATGTAAGTAACTTTTTTATACATACACACATACACACACACACATATATATATGTATATATATAATTGTGCACTGATCTTCAGAGATAGTTGGCTGTGTACATATGTGTACATTTATGGAGGCCAGAGGAAATTTTCAAATACCATCCACTGCCTTTGGGAAGGATGTGTTTTGGTCAGCATTCACCAATTAGTCTAGACTGGCTTGCCAGTGAACTTTAGTGATTCAACTGCCCTCACCTCTCCAGTGGTGAAATTACAATTATAGTCAATGATATATAACAATTTTTACATGGGTTCTGAGGACCAAACCTTGGTCTTTCTTATACTTGAAAGAAAAGCAAAATGTGTTTCTGCTTGAGCTATCAAATATGTGATATTCTGAATACCAAATATGAACGTATAATAAAATTTGGTCTTATCTTCTGAGCCTAGAATTATCAAATCTGTCAATAATTAATCATGTGTTTTCCCCAGGTTTACTCTATGTAATGAAAGAAATGATCTAAAATATCATGATAAAGAAATCCAAGAATACAGGGAACATTCTTTAAAACTGACTGCTATCTTATCTTTATTGCACTTACAATTTCTCCATCTTCATATGTCCCTGGCATTTTTGTATGGTAGAAAATTCTCTCAATGTTTTTCAATGAATCAATTTGATAGAATTAACTCATCTGAAAATGGATATTTATAGTGTACTTCAGTTACACTTAATTGTGACCATATATACAATTAATGAAGGCAGTCATCTTGATAGTTTAATGTAAAAGTCCTACCAAGACCTACCAAGAGATCACAACCCACAAAGCCAACTAAGGGCTCATAGAGGCTCATAGAGACTGAAGTCACAAACATGGAGCCTTCATGGATCTCTTTTAGGTCTTCTATTTACATGCTGTGGATGTTTAGCTTAGGGTTTTTGTCAGACTCCTAAAAGTGGACATGGGGGTATCTCAGATGATTTGCCTGCTCTTGTGACCCTTTTTCTCCTACTGGGTTGTCTCTTCCAACCTTGATATGAAGATTTGTGCCTACTCTTTTTGCATCTTTTGGTGCCATGTTCATTTGATATCATTAGGAGGCCTGTTCTTTTCTGAAGGGAAACAGGAACAGTGGGTCTGTGAGAGAGGAGAGGTGCTGCAGAGAGACTTGGAGGAGAGGAGGGTGGGAGGCTGCTGTTGGGAAATATTGTATAAGAGAATAATAAATAAAAAGAAAAAAGAAAAATGTAGAATCCTGGTTATTGAAAATGCCTTATCTGGTAGACAATATTTTTAGAAGGAATAATTTCAGTAAATAAAATATAAAGAGATCTGAGAGAAAATGGGATATCCATGAATCTATAGAAGAGCTCACAGAGTGAGCAAAGCTATCATTACCTGAAAGAAAGCATTGGCTATAAAGGACAGACTACATAACCAAATGTATAGGATGATTTGTTGAGCAGAGGTCAGCTCATAATTGAATGTCCTAATCTAATGTCTACACAATAAAATACACTACTTTGTGGTGGTGGTGGTGAAAGATATCTACAGAGCAAGTTTCATGAACTCCCTTTAACTTTTGATATTACTGAATGTCCAACTGATTACCTATAGACTGAGTATTAATCTGATACAGTAATTTCTTCTTGTACATTTGAAACAAATTATCTGAGAAGATCTACAATTAAAAAAAATTACATCCATAAGATTGGCCTGCAGGCAAGCCTAGTGAAAATTTTTTTAATTAGTGATTATTTAGGTAGGGTCCAGGCCTTAGTGTGTGGTGCCATTCCTGGATAGTGGTCCTGGGATAAATTGTAAAGCAGAAGAACAAGCTATGGGAAGCAAACCAGAAAGTAGTGTTCCTCCGTGTCTTATGCATCAGTCCTTACCTCCAAGATCCTGCTTTGATTTTCATTGAGATTGGGACTGTGCCATTATAAGTGAAATAACCATCCCCCTAAATTAATCTTGATTATACTATTTCATCACAGCAAAAGAAACTCTAACTAAAACAAGTACTGCCTTTCAAAAGTTTGAATGAGACTGTTGCTAAAAATAGAATCTTTCACTTGAGGAAGCTTTGATACATCTCTGCTAGAATAGCTGTTCATCAACTAAAAATGAGGGGCCCTCTGTGTATTATAATAAAACAAAAATTCTAGCACCCACTTAGTTCATATTAGTAGTTCATAGGAGTGGAACAGTGCAAGAGTGTATTATTTTATTATCAGAATATTCAACTCTGACCTTTATCATTAATCTGATTTACTGCTATTAAATAAGGAGTTTGTTTGAACTAAACAATATTGGGTATCAATATGCCTATTTTTCTCATATCTTATGAAACCAGTACATTAATCATGGCTTAATAAAAACCATAGCAATCAAGAATATGCATCACTCCCATGCCCAAGCACTATCCCTGACATTATTAATGATACTCTATTAATGCTTGCAGGCAGGAACCTAGCAAAGCTGTCCTTTGAGAGGTTCCACACAGCATCTGACTCAAAGTGATGCAGACACCCACAACCAAACAGTGGATGGAGCGTGGGGACTCTTATGGAATAACAGGAGGTAATATTCCCATCCCAGAAGTGGATAGGAACTCCACAGGTAGACCCATAGTGTCAGCTATCTTGAATTATTGGGGCTCTCAGAGACTGAAGCACCAACCAAAGACCACATATATACCAGAGCTACACCTCCCGGCACATATGCAGCTGATGTTGTCTTAGTCAGGGTTTCTATTCCTGCACAAACATTATGACCAAAAAGCAATTTGGGGAGGAAAGGGTTTATTCAGCTTACATGCCCATGTTGTTGTTCACCACCAAAGGAAGTTAGGACTAGAACTCAAGCAGGTCAGGAAGCAGAAGCTGATGCAGAGGCCATGGAGGGATGCTCCTTACTGGCTTGCTTCCCCCTGGCTTGCTCAGCTTGCTTTCTTATAGAACCCAAGACTTCTAGCCCAGGGATAGCACCACCCACAGGGACCCTCTCCACTTGATCTTAATTGAGAAAATGCCTTACAGCTAGATCTCATGGAGGCATTTTCTCAACTGAAGCTCCTTTTTCTCTGTGATAACTCCAGCCTGTGTCAAGTTGACACAAAACCAGCCAGTTCAGATGTCTAGCTTGGTTTTCATGTGGGTCCCTAACAACTGGAGTGGGGATTATTCTAAAAGCTGTTATCTGTATGTGCAGTATGTTCTAGCTGGGGTATCTTGTCTGGTCTCATTGGGAGAGGAAGAGCCTAACCTTGCAGAAACTTGAAGTGCCATGGTGGGGGATACCCACGGGGCCTCCCATCCATTCAGAAAAAGGAGAGGAAGTATAGGGGAAGGATTGTGGGAAGGGGTGAATGGAAAGACAGTGAGTGGGATGTAAAGTGAATAAATAAGAAGAAAAAAGAAAGAAAGAAAGGAAGAAAGAAAAAGAAAGAAGAAAGGAAGGAAGAAAGGAGAGAAGGAAGGAGGGAAGAAAGAAAAAAGAAAGAACATTTAAAGAGAATAATATGCATCTCTTAGATATGACATCCCATGAATTCTTGCACTCTTGAGGAAGATATAAGTAATAAGTCCGTCTATTGATATTTAACATTTAATATATATAAATACACAATTCTTGTGTGTTATGTGTTTATTACTAACAACTTTGCATTGAATAACCTACTAGGGGGCTCAAACCTGGAGAAGAATTTTTCTCTCTTTGGAGGCAGCCAGCAATTGTCTATAGCTCTTCATCTAAAGAAGAGCATTGTAGAAAATTTGTCATGCTGGTAGAACTGAATATCTACTTCAAGAACAATGAAACCAGATCCACATTATTAAACACACACACAATGACCAATTCAAAATTAATCAAATATTTTAAATTTATGTTTGAAAATTTGAAACAGCTAGAAGAAAACATAGGTAAAATGTTTTCAAATGTAGATATAAGCAAAGAATTTCTAGCAAGAATTTCAACTAAATGGAAAATTATACCAAAACTGACAATTTTTAATAGAATTAAAAAGCTTCTGAATAACAAATGAACACAATAATTATAATGAAGAGATAGTTAAGAAAATAGAATAAAGAACCATTTAACAATTATATTTAAATTAGGGCTTAATATGTATAATGTCTAAAGAACTGCAAAAATTAAGTTTCAAAAAGTCACAAGCCATCCAATCAATCAATCAATGGGTCAGGGAACTAAGTAATACACACCTGAAAAAATATAAATGATAAAAGTATTTGAAAACATTTTCAATACCTTTAGTCATCCAATAATAAAAATTAAAATTACCTTGAGATTTCACCACATCTTAATCAGGAAAATTGTCATTAAAAAATAAATAATAAGAACAAATACTGTACAAGAAAAACCCTATCCACATTTGATATAACCACTAGCAAAATTAGTATGGTGATACCTCATAAAAGCAAACATGGAACTATAAAACTGATGTATATATTTCTGTACAAACAAAGAACTCTAGGTGAGCACACGATGGAGATATCTCTACAAACACTTTTATTGCTACATTATTCACAATAACTAGTAAATATAACCAACCTAGGTGTTAATGAATAGATTAATAAAGATAATAGGATGCAAACCTCAAAAACAATGTATACGACAATTAAGAGAAAAGTAAGCAAAGGATATTTTTAAGCAATTGGATAGAACTATGTCATTGTTAATCTTCATTATCACCTTAGTTGGATTAAAATTATCTGGAGCCACATCTCTGGGTCTGTCTTTAAGGAATATTGTAGGGATCTTGGGATATATGGGTATCTAGAAATATATCTAAGAATCACTATTGCTCCCAGTATTATCTTGATTGTGGTTGATAGAAGAGTAACATACCCACACACTATTAAAGCAATGTATCTCTTAAGACTCATAAGCAAGTGAAAGAATCTGAAAATTACAAAGTATTTTCATTAAACTATCAGCTAAGAGATTAGAATTAAAATTAATGTGAGTCTTGAAACAATAAATTCGTCTGTGAAGCTGACATGGAACATTGTCATCTCCTTGTTGTAATAATATTCTTACTTAAACATATATTATTATAGAAATTATTCCATTGCCTTGTGCAACAGTTCATAACCAGAATTCAAAAGTATAGAAATACCTAGGTATTTCTAATTTTCTATTACACATTTAATCAACCAGATGTTTCTTGAATCATTTAGGAGATGAATCAAAATTTGGGATTAGATATACCATATTTTGACCATCAAAATACTGAGGTCCAGGGACAATTTCGTTAACCAGAATGGATTAGTGTTTGTACTAGAGTTTTTATCACACCCTCACATGTAACTTCTAAACAGAGGTGTTCAATAATCAGAAACAGCACGAGGTTGACTCTGTTCTAGTATTCCCAGTTGCCATTAAGGACAATCTCAGAAGGGATATGTTGGAGTCCCTTCACTTCCTATTCAGGTCCTGCCTCTTGTGTTCTTCAGTAAGAAGACAAAATGATAAGAAAAATCATTAAAATACAATCATTCAATGCACAAATTATTTTATTTCTTCACAAAAAAATGAAAAATATTTTATAAAAGTAAAAATGGTCTGTAAAGATAAGTTAGAATTACACAATGGAAGATATCTTACCTTAGAGGGTATGAGAGTTCATTTTGGAGCCAAAAATATATAATTGTGTCCTGAGACTTAGGCTTTCCTCAATTCCTTGTTAAATAATTGTAACAATTTGATTGCATTCTTACTGTATCAGAATAAAGAAAGTCACAAATATAGGCAGTTTTTTATTTTTTTTTTTATTTTTTGGTTTTTCGAGACAGGGTTTCTCTGTGTAGCCCTGGCTTTCCTGGAACTCACTCTGTAGTCCAGGCTGGCCTCGAACTCAGAAATCTGCCTGCCTCATGCCTTTCAATTGCTGGGATTAAAGGTGTGCGCCACCACCACCCAGCATATAGGCAGTTTTTAAATACACTGGTAAATACATTAGGTAGTGAGTTACAGCAAAGCTGGGAACTACTTGAGATAAGCCTCGGGTGCTACCTGATAGCCCTCTTAGCTTGTTGGTTAGTAGAAACTAAGCTCTCCTAAGTTAATACACTTCAAAGTTTCTCCTGATAGTCACATGGATGTTAAATCAGATACAGAGGAAGCAGAAGAATCCATAATAGGAGTGCTAAAGATAGTATATGATAAATTTTAATTAGGCTCTAGACCTAAAATATTATAAACTTTCCACAGTCTTTGAAGTTCAAATCAGTTAATCAGCCCTGCGGAAGATTCAGTGAAAAGCCAGGGATTCTTTCCAAGAACTTTCATTCACTGTAGTAGACAAAGTTAGAAAGTATAAATCCATCTGTTTTGACATTACACATATCTATGAATCAAACTTAAACTTCTTTGTAAAGGCACTGTAGTTATTCATAAATGCTTTTTGCATAAATGCTCTTTCTTTGAAACTTGGAAGCAAAAATGTAATGGCCTACAATAATTAAGACATAGTATCAAGGGAAGATCCCAAGAGATGGTGCACATGTTATCATATATTTATTATGTAGGATCATAAACACTAATAATAACATACTTCTCCCCTCAATAAAATCATAAGATAAATAATATAAAGGAAGTTCTGAGAAAGTGAATGTGTTACAAAATTCCAACTACACTATTTGGTAGACTACAAGTAAAGGCAGCTGAGCTGAAAACCAACTGTCAAATGTCACAATCAGAAGACTCTAGAATGATGAAACAATGCATGGGTTCTTACCTGTCACAGGCAAGGTTATTCAAGCCATGAAAAGCCACAGGTTTGAATGCCAGCCAGAGAAGTCCACAAATAGTGGTGAAAATAAATCTTAGTGGCTTCCTGCCCAGAATCCCACAGCTTCAGTTGTCAGGAATGCAGGTAGGTTATCTTTGCCCACCTTTACTGCCTCCATCATGGTTACCCTAGGGCTTCCCTAGTCCTGCCAATACTGGTTGCAGACAGGACCTGAGAGGCTGTTCCAGCAGCTGACTGAGACAGATGCAGATACTCACAGCCAACCATTGGGCTGAGGTCAGGGACTCTTATGGAAGAGTTAGGGGACAGATTGAAGGAACTGAGGGGGATGGCAACCAGCCGTGTCGAGTAACCTGGAACCCTGGGAGCTTCCAGAGACTGAACCACCAACCAAAAAGCATACACAGCTTGTCTGATGCCCCTGTCACATAGTAGAGAATTATCTTGTCTGGTTTCAGTCGGAGACAATGAGCCTAATCCTGTAGAGACTTGGAACCCCTGGGAGGGTATGTGTAGGGGGGGCACTCTCAGAGGTGAAGGAGAGGATGGATGGGAGGGAAGAACTTGGGATGAGAGACTGGGATAGGGGCAAAATTTGGGTTGTAAATATATGAAATAATTAATAATAATAATTAAAGATAATTGTGTTAAAGAATGAACCGAAACCTGTAATTGACAGGATTGGTGAGATAGGGGGCATCACATGGACTAGACAGAGACTTGGGATAAGAGAGGTGCCCAAGAATCAGTGGTGGTATCTGTAGCTGTGACTCATATCATTGGGTATATAGAACCTGAAGTAGCCACTTCCTGTAGCCAGGCAGGAATCCTAATGGAGCAATAAGGATAACAACACACTCACAAAACTTTTTACCCAAAATGTATCCTGTCTATAAAAATGCAGGAATGGGGGATGGAACAGAAACTGAAGGAATAGCCAACCAATAACTGCCCCAACCTGAGACCGATCCCATGGGCAAGCACCAGTTCCTGATACTATTAATGATACTCTGTTATGCTGACAGATAGAAGTCTAACATGGCTTTCCTTTGAGAGTCTCCACAAAGCAGGTGCCTCAGGGAGATGCAGATATCCACAACCAAACAGTGGATGGAGCTTGGGGAGTCTTATGGAAGAATAAGAGAAAGGATAGCAGGCCCTAGAGCTGGTTGGAACTCCACAAGAAGACCAATAGAGTAAACTAGCCTGTACCGTTAGGACTCTCTGAGACTGATCCACCAATCAAAGAACATACAGGAGCTGAACCTATGCCTCCATGCACACATGCAGCAGATATGCATATTGGTCTTCATGTGGGTCCCAAACAACTGGAATGGAGGGTAATCCAAAAGCTGTTGCCTGTCCATAGGATATGTTCTTCTAGCTGGGCTACCTTGTCTGGTCACTGGGAGAGGATGAGCCTAGTCCTGCATAGACTTGAAGTGACAGGGTGGGACTTCAAACCTTTCTGATTTGATGATTTGACTCCTGTTTTAATATGGGATCCTCACTGTGTGGTAATGAATTAAAAACAGAATATCCCATAATATTACCAAGATGTGTTGATGAATTTTTACCCAAGAATGTATCAATATTCATAGCCACCTAAATTCTAAGTACATAGTTTTATCATACAAATATATCTACTCTGTGAAATTGTTAGATTAAAAGAAATAAGTTCATTCTGGACATTCACAAACTGTATACTAAATGAGGACTGTAGTGTATATCATTTCAGCGAGAAAGTACATATAAGCAGATTCAGGATTTAAGGAGTGTGTGCAGATATTGTGATTGTTACTCTCTATTTCACTAATGGAGTCAAAGTGTAAATACATATTTCTGAGACAAATCTCGGGGGTTGATATTTGTATTGACTAGCAAAGGTGAGTTTTCAGCTTGGTTTCTTTTTAAAGTGATCTCAGATGTAAATATTGCAATTTCAATCTCAGCAGTTGACACAAAACAGGATATGTGGAGAACATTTAATTGTGGCCTTACAGTATACAATGGCTTACTTATTTTCATAACAAGTAATACCTAAAAGGAAAAAAAAGAAGAGTCTTATAAATATGAGACTTATATGAATAGTGTCCTCTATCTACAACAGGGAGTGGCACCCACAAAGTCTCAACAATGTAGTTGCCTAATCAAGACTTTCAATGACATCAGTTGACACACCAACATGGATGAGAAAATCTCACAAGGCTCTGATTGGTTCCTTGACCTGACCTCCCATGTATAGAAACGAGAAAGCACCAAGAAGATGGAGGTGCTGACAGTGGTGCAAAGAGTAAACAAGCTGGACAATTCTCGACATTCATATGGGGCATCTTCTCTGCGAGGCAGATTTCACAAAATAGCCAAAACATCGTGGGCTTTAGCAAAGCACTTAAAGATATTACCTTCCTGAGAACCCCATAAAACAGGATACCAACTTTCGTGTAAGATGTACACATTTGTACAATAAAGGAACAAGTGTTATGGGTTCAACCAAATATTCTCTGGTTGATACTGAGGTATACTCCAGAATGGTAATTTAGGCCTGGTTTCATAAACACAGTAAACATTCCATGGATAAGAAAATAGTAGATCCTAAAGGGAAATACAGTACTGTTTCATGTAGACTGACAGAGAACCAAACTGCATTCTAAATGTTTGTGTTCACAGCAGTTGACTCCTGTCAGTCTTGTGCATACCTGCTTACCATAATGAGAATGAGGGATAGCTGAGTAACAGAGCCTCTGTAGCCCCTCTTTTAATATCCAGGGAATGTGGTGGCAGAAATGTTTTTATAGACTCAGATATTTGACCACTAGGTTCCTAGTAGATGGTGTTGTCTGGAGATGGATGAAGCTCAATGCCAGGACTTCCTTAGAAATGCCAATCAAAAATATGTCACATATAAATCTTATTAGAGATAGAAGTGCATTTTTTTTCTGGAAGAAGTAAAGCAATGACTGTAGCCTTGGAGAGTTCATACCTTGCCCATCACCACAGATATTCCAGTTGCTTAGCTCTTAAAGAAGGAAACCATGGTATGCAATGTTCATATCTTCAGAGTAGATCAGAATACTTTCTGCACATCCCATCAGAAATATTTCTCCTTTTTGAAGCCTATCTTGGTGGAATTGAAGTACACCACAGGGATAAAGGACACAGATGCTGGCAGAAAGATCATGATGCACCTGCCCCACACAAAGCTGCATAAGATAAAACACAGTAGTTGCCAGTGTTGAACTAAGATTTGTTAGCTAAATTTCATAGAAAAATACAGCACCTATACTAAATATTCTACCAATGGTGATTGTTCATCAGGAGGATGATATGTGTGTTGAACATCAAAATATCCATATTAGGTTGGGCTACCTTTGCCACATTTAACATTTTGTTAAATGACTATCAGGTGAATTTCTTTGAAATGCATGAATAGAACCCTACATTTATATTTCAGAGAACAGCTTCTGTATGTGCATGTCTCATATGGACATCTGGCACAAATAAAAACTGAAAACTAAATTAAAATTTAATTGAATTAAAATTTAAAACTTCTCTGAAAGTTCCTATCTATTGTTTTTCAATGAAATTTCACAGTAAAAAATGGTACTCACTGAAACAATTGAGAGAATACAGAATGGTCACATGAATAGTCAATGTAAAAAAAAAAAGAAATAAAAAGGATGACATGACTACTTCTAGGTATGGTGGAAAGGAAGATTTATTGTAGATATAAGGAAGAGCACAGAAAGGACAGATAGGGGAACATCTGGGAGAGTCTAGAGTGAGTATGCTGGGCAAATTGGACCAGGCCATGTGAGGAGAGACGGAAAGAGAGAGGGGAGGCCAAAAGGTCAAGTGGCCAAGAAATCAGAAGGAAAGAAAGAAGGATACAACCAAAAAGTAAAAAAGGAAAGAGAACAAAAGGAAAGGAAAGCAAAGCAAAGAAAAGAAAAAAGAAAAGGAAAGGAAAAGAAAAAGAGCTGAAAAAACAGATGGGAGAAGGATGTGTATGTGTGTGTGTGTGAGAGAGAGAGAGACAGGCAGACAGAGAGAGAGAGGGAGAGAGAGAGAGAGAGAGAGAGAGAGAGAGAGAGAGAGAGAGAGAGAGAGAGAGAGAGAGAGAGAGAGAGAGAGAATAACTTTAAAAGAAGTGATGAATTTGATAGGGAGTGGAGAGACAGAGAAGGGGTGGAAATGAATGCAGGGGTGAGAATCATGTAAGTTCATTAATCACTTATAAAGTTCCTACTGAGTTGATCATAAGTCTAGTTAAACAGCTGTTGGTGCCTAAAAATATAAGTGACACTATTTCATCTTTCAGAACATCTTGTCATTCTGGCCATTGTGGTGACTTACTGGCCTTATCCCCTTGAATGCTTTCATACCTCTTACATAAGTTATTATGAGAGTTGGTCCTCTGGGTAAGATCTTCCAGATCAGTTCCATCTCTGTGCCTCCTAGTTTTGTATACACAGTATTTTTAACTTGTTTATTACCTTTAAGTTCATGGAGACTACCAATCACAACCTCAATTCATCAATAGTCTACATTGTTTAAAAGTATATATGGTTCTTCTGACCAAAATCTTGAAAAGTGCCTCATGTTTGGCAGTAGAAATTTTCATAATCTATGACTGGTTGGGAGGAGTATTATCATCCTAAATTAATACTCATCTTACCAGTAAGTAATCAAATGCTAAACTCAGCATGTTCTAACAAATCATGATAGAGGGACTGTCCTGGGTTGTTATGGTAGGAGATACTGCACAGGTGATATTTCTCTTTTTTCTTTCCTTCCTTCTCTCCCTCTTTCCTACCCTCTCTCTTTCAAACTATTTCTGCATTCTCCACACTCACTGACTGTGGATTAGGATGTACCTCTCAGCTACTGCTTTAGTGCCATGCTTGCTGCCCTGCTCCCCACCATGATGAGGGACTAAACCTCTGAAACTGTAAGCAAACCATCAGTTAAACACTTGCTCTTATAAAAATTGCCTTGGTCATGGTGTCTTTTCACAGCAATAGAATAGCGACTAAGCCAGCCAATAGACATAAAAAAGATTACTTAAGAACCGGTTTGAAATTTTCATCACAATAAGTTAAAGAATCTATGAGGAATTTGCAAATTTCTACTCAGTTAGCAATGTTTATTTTATGAAGGAGGGATTATAGATATTTTATAATATCCATACAACTGTATAGTGTATCTTGGTCATATCTACCTTCCCCCTCTCCCTCCAGCTTCACATGTATCTCCCTCAAATATCTTCCATCTTCCTCTCAATTTCATTGTTTTTATTTTTCTCACCCACTAAATCCAATTAGTGTTTCCCATATGTGTTCATGTCTAGGGGCTCAACCACCTGGCCTTTGGCAACCTATAGCAATTGCTGTTGCCCTCAAGGAAAAGTTACCTTTGTTCCTTTCTCAGTAACCTTGAACTGCAGCCATGTCACACTAGTCTTAGCAAACATCACCATGGCTATCTGAATCCACACTGCCAAACAGAACACAGGTGTGTAAACAATGCAGCATCCTGATGGATTTTCTAGTCTGGGCTTTTGAGCAGGAGGCCTGGACACCAACTGTTTCTCTCTCTCTCTCTCTCTCTCTCTCTCTCTCTCTCTCTCTCTCTCTCTCTCTCTCTCTCTCTCTCTCTCTCTCACACACACACACACACACACACACACACACACACACATTGAAATACCATGAACAACTGCACATTTCTTTTCCTGATTTATTTAAGTTCCAGATGCTAAGTTTTGCAATTCACGAATTATTCTCATTTGTGTCAGGGTGATGAACGTGGCCACAGTTTTTGCTCCTGATAGAATCTACAGCATAATGCACATCAGACACTTTATTCAAAACACTGTGCAAAATGTTAAATTAATGAATTTAATAAATTCAAATGACAATTGTGAATACTTTGTGTTTACATGATTTGACTAACCTTAATAATGATTTTCAATGACTTAAGAACAATGATAAATACTATGTTTCTACTCATGTGTCAAGACTCCCACTTAGGGTATACATCTGTGAGGTACAACAAGGAGAAACATTTTAAATATTATTGGGTTGCATCCACAATTTTTGTATGGATTTTACATTGCTGGAATAGGAATCAAGAATTCTGATTTGCTCAAATTTCAGGTCAATTTTATCTACTTTTTAGACAGTTTTCAATAATTTCAGAAAAGATTTTGTAATGGTGCATCAGCTTCATGTATTCTTCACACACTTCTTCAGTGTATGTTTTCCATTGTGGCATTTCAAGGAGGAAAATTCAGAAGAGATATCTATTACAATCACACCTAAAGTCTGAACTCAATGGTGATGCCAGGCAGAAAAGAATCACACTGAAGTGAGTATAAATATTCTTTTTGGGATAAATAAATTCCATCCCATTATATCTAGGATCAGAAAGGGAATGGAGAGGAGGTATAGGATGTGGAAGAGTTGGAAAGTGGACCAGGAACAGAATCTGGAGTGTAAAAAAAAAAAGACAAGAAATAATAAAAATTATTGTTATTTAAGATTAAACTTAAATCCTGTACAATTAAACTCAATTTTCACTCAGTCATGACTATATTTAAAAACATGTAAGAGAAAATTTTTCTGCAACAGTGTATTCATGCAATGAAATGCACAGGCTGAGTTTCAATTAACAAATAGAAAAAAAAAAGGAGGTTTAATGTCTTCAGTGTTACTGTGTATTCTTCAAATCATTCAGAATGTGGACCCCAAATAGGAAGGTAGTATTGGAAACAAATTCTATTAAAAAATAAAATACGTTTGCCGCTGGAAAGAAATAATTTTTCTTTAATTAGAACATTATCTACTATTTATTTTTTATTGTTTTATATTTTGAGATTTTAGCATAGTTACTTTCTTTACTTTTTCTACTTCCCTTTTCTCCCTACAAATCCTCCTGTATACCCCTCTATACCCTCCTTCAAATTCATGGCCTTTCATCACTAATTATCATTACATGCTTATATTAATTGCATTATTATATGAATTATATACATAGAAATTAATATTATATACAATATAAATTTATATAATATAAAAATTAATTT
>NC_045030.1:114556330-114564028 GCF_008632895.1 Mastomys coucha
TTATATAAACAATTGTATACTACATAAATTATCTATTATTATAAATACAGTAATAATTTTAAAAATATATTTCTTCATAAATAAAATCCATTGAGTCCATACAATGTTACTATGTCTATCTTGTATTTATTCATATATATATATTTATATATATATATATACTTTTTAATTCTTCTCTCATATATTATAGCCATACAGCAGTTTCCCATCCCTCACTCCCCCCAGTACCTTCCAAATTTCTTTCTCCCTCAGATCCACTTCTCTTCCATTTCCCTTTAAAAAAGAACAGCCCCTCCAGGGACAACAACTAAACAAGGCACAATAAGCTATAATAAGCCCAGGCACATATTAACACATCAAATCTGGACAAGGTAACCAAGTAAGGGAGAAAGAGTCTCACAGGTAGACACAATAGTCAGGGACAACTTAGCTCCCACTGTTCAAGGAATCCCACAAGAAAAACCTATTACTTAGTCATAGCATATATGCTGATGACCCTGGTCAGACTCCTTCCTGATTTCTGCAAGTCCCCATGAGTTCCAGTCAGTTGTTTCTGTGGGCTGTGTTCTCCTGAAGTCTGCAATGCCTGTGGTTCCTCCAGTCTTTCCATGTCCTCCTCAGAAGGACTCCCCAAGCTCCACCTAATGTTTGTCTATGGACTCTTCTCCTCCTGTCAGTTGCTGGATGAAGTGTCTCTGGTCTCCTAATGACCACTCTGCTAAGCTGCAGTTCCAGAAAACTCTGTATACAGGACAAAATTTAGGTCATAGGTTTTGTGGTTGTCCTGGTATCCTAGTCCCTCCACTTGTGGCCTTCCCTGGTTATACAAGATGGCTGGCTAAGGATCCCTGTCTCTCATTAATAGGTGTCTTTGCTTGGGTTGCTCTCATAGATCCCATGAAGTTTCCATTGCACTCTTTCCAACTTGTCCCCAAAATGTTCCTCCAATTCTAGTCATTTTTCCCAGTATAGCTAGAAACTAGAAACAACCTAGATCTCCCTTAACCAAATAATAAATAAAAAAATGTGGTACATTTACACAATGAAATACTATTCGGCTATAAAAAACAAAGACATCATGAAATTTGCAAGCAAATGTATGGAACTAGAAAAAAAAATCATCCTGGCTGAGGTAGCTCAGACCCAGAAAGACAAATATAGTATGTATGTTCTTATAAGTAGATATTATCTGTAAATAAAAGATAACTATGAGACATAGAGAGGGTCAATAACAAGGAGGGATTAAGAATGTACACAAGAATGTACTTTGAGAGGGCGAAATAGAATAGATTTCAAAGGTGGACTGGGGATGGTTGGGGTTGGTAGTAGGAAGAATGAGGTAAGACGAGGGAGGAAGGGAGGAAGGAAGAAAATACTGATATTTACTCCTAGTTGTATTATTTTACTCATATGAATATCTGCTAGTTAGATGGTGCTATAATTCCCTGAAAACCTAAATATAATATGAGTTAGATCCATTAGTGATAAAAGCCAGGTTTGAGTCCCAACCCCCACCTATTGATTCAGTCTCCTATAATTCTAGTTCTGGGGGATATGATGTATTTGTATGGCCTTTGAGGGTACTCCATGCATGTATTATATTTATATACATGCAGGCATAACACCCACAATGAAAATAACAAAACAAAATAAGAACAATAATAAATAAAATACAAAATAGAAAAAGTAAACAGATTTTTTTTACTAAACAATAGACAGTATTTCCATATCACCATATAAAGTGATGATACCATTATTATGCTTGTATATACATTAAAATTGCCTGACATCATATTTGAAAGCAAATATGCATTTACTTAGTAAATAATAATAGTTTTGTATCCTGCATAGTATAATTGACTAGTATAATTGACAAAAATGTAAATATGTAGATTTTAGGTTCCTCTTATGAAGCAGCATCAACACACATAAATCATCTATTAAAATCAGGTTCTGAATACATTCAAAGTAAATAAAAACCAGAATAAATAATTTTGGATGGTAAAACATCTTTGTATGCCAAAGTATTAGGTTGGATACTGGCAACACAAAGGTCCTTGCATTTGCAGATAAGCACTCACTATAAGGAAAGATAAGGGAAATGAATAATGTTAAATATTCAGAGTTATCTTTGCAAAGGAAAAGTTTTATAACTTGTTTTCTGGCCTCAAGGCTGGAAATGGAGTTGGTTAATAGTTTAAGTGACCTACGCATTATCTATATGTCCAAGCTCTCCCATGCTCCTGCAACCAAGACTACTTATTGGGGGTTAATAGTCCAAATGACCCCTGAGATCTATACATGACCAAGACCACACCAGATTCTCCCATAGGTTGCTAAGATAGATAACACATGAAGCCTATCTCTATAACCCATCTTCATGGAAGAAGTGACATGTACATTTAGACGAGCTTTAATGAAACGTGCCTCCTTGAGCACAGGAGATTGTATTATACTAGGAAACTATGAAAATTTTACTGTACCTAAGTATGCTTAAAATAAACTTCCTGGGTCAGACTCTTGATTCTAGAGTTTAGAATATCGAAACAACATTCTCTACTGAGTCATGTTGAACCAGACTTCCTTCTTGCCTCACAGAGATTATTACTCTTCTGACCCTGGCAAAGACTTCTACAGAACGATTTTCCTAAGAGAAATTTTTCTGATAGAAGGAAGAAGTTAAAACTGTACGTGTTGGGCAGCTGGCTTTTGTTGTTGTTGTTGTTGATTTCTACATTTTTGCTTGAATGTTTGTAAACCATTGGTCATGAACTCAGATACACACACACACACACACACACATGCAAACTTCAAAAACTAATCATGTCTTCTTATTGGGGACATTCTTAGATAATAATTCATATCAATATTACATCAGGCATTGACTACAATAGGATGTCTATAAACATTGTGAGATCCATGAGAAAAATGCATGACACAAAGTATGTTTGTCATACAAACAATAAATTGACACTAATTTTCTGTTATATTTATTAAAATGTGCTCCTGATTCTTATAGGATAGTGACATATTCTATATAATGAATATGGAAATAATGTGAATTATACTAAATTGTAAAATAAATTAAGAAAAAAAATGTTGCACTCAAAACAAGTTCTTTTTCACCCCCTTTCCACAAGAAAAATGCAATTAGGCAATATAGAGAGCTCAAATGAAGTAATTAAGTTAAACTCTTAAAAGTAAAACAAATATCTTAAGAGACAAACTATATTATAGGTAAAAAAAAAAAATGATGAACTTACCACCACCACTTTCCCTCCAACACAAACCCTTGAAAGCTCATCCTTGCAATGGTAGGGAAGGTGTCCTTGTTGGCAGACATAACAGGCTAGTAGTTAGCAGAATGACCTTCATCTCCTAGAATCTTTTATTTCTTCTCAAGCAGGAGAGCAGAGTCAGTGAAATGATAGACTAAAGATGCACAGAAAGCTTCTGTCCATTTGCTTGACATGTATTAAGCCTGCTATCACTGACACCATTAGTGTCATTTGTTAGGTTTTGTTTGTTTGTTTATTTTTGGTGGTTTTGTTTTGTTTTGGCTTGGTTTGTTTTAATTTCAGGACAGTCCGGTTGACAGAAAGTATTTGAATATGTCTGGTATTGTTTTATTTTAACCAATTGAATTAGATTTCAGTGGAGCATATTGTTCCTGAATTACTCAATCTTGAAAGAATGTGAAAGAGAGCAATGAAAGAGATTAAGGAATGGTCATGATCAGCTGGTTTTATGATATTTTATTCATGAAAGAGCACAGTTAGCATGAAATGTCTCAAAGAAAGCAACATTGACCACTCATATTTCCTGCCTTTATAGAACCAAGATGGTAGTGCTACATGTTCTTTCCCAGTTTTATGAGATCAATAAAAATAAATAAATAAATAAATAAATAAATAAATAAATAAATGGGTCTCATTAAATTTATTATCCAAGTCCAATAAAGTATGGGACATTTAGCTTTGATGACTATCTTGTTCCCCTTTCTGAATGATATTCACACATCCAATTTAGGTCCTCCTTGTTACCTAGTTTCTTTGGGTCTGTGGATGACAGTCTCAAGTACTATCCATTTGCATGCAAATTTCATGATTCTTTTGTTTTTAATAGCTGAATAATATTCTATTATGCAAATATACCATATATTCTTTATCCATTGTTCAGCTGAGGGACAAGAAAATTGTTTTCAGTTTTAGGCTATTATGAATAATGTTGCCAGAACCATACAGTGGAAAAAAAGAAAGCATATTCAACAAATGGTGCTGTTTTAACTGGGTGTCTACATGTAGAAGAATGCAAATAGACCCTTATTATTACCCTGTACAAAACTCAAGTCCCAGTTGATCAAACACCTCAAAGTTAAGTCAGATACACTAACTCTAATAGAAGATAAATTAAGGAATAGCCTTGAACTCATTTGTACAGGAGTCAACTTCCTCAACAGAACACTAATGGCCCAGGCACTCAGATCAACAATTCATAAATGGAGCCTCATAAAATTGAAAAACATCTATAAGCTTAAGAATACCATCAATATGGCAAAACAGCAGCCTACAGTTTGCTAAAAGATCTTCACTAACCCTACATCAGACGTAGACCTCATATCCAAAATATATAAAGAACTCAACAAATTAGACACCAAAAAGCAAATAACCCTATTAAAATATAGTGTACAGAGCTAAAAAGAGGATTGAACAGAGTAATTTCAAATTGTTCATAAGTATGTGTGTGGGGAGAGTGAATATGAGAATGAACCTAGCAAAGAAAGAAGTAAGATAAAGAGCTAGGAACATTATCTCCTTCATATTCTGGAGGAATCATGGTCGGGTTGTACACAACCCAAGATTTGAAGTGGCTATAAGCAAACTTGTGTGATAGAACAAAGGACCACAGCCCAGGGAAATGGTTTCTTCCTCTATCTAAATGAAAATTACCCCCTGCCCTACAGAGTCAAAGGAAAGCAAATTAGATTCAACAGGACAAAGTGTGTAAACTCCTCCCCCAATTTACTCCTTGATTATATATCTACTGGCTGAAAAGTTATATATAAGTATTTTACTGAACAATAAATGTTAGACCTGGACATTGATGGGTCTGAATTCACTGTGGGCCCCATCTATACTTGGTCCTTCTTTTGACAAAGAAGCACTTAAAGAAATATTCAGGCTCCCTAGTCATCAGGGAAATGCAAACCAAAGCAAGCTGAGATTTGTCTAATAAACTTCAGAATGGCTAAGATCAAAAGCTTAAGTGACAGCTCATTATACTAAGGATGTGTAGCAAAGGGAACACTCCTCCATTGTCTGTAGGAATGCAAACTTGTACCACTACTCTGGAAATCAATTTGGTGGTTTCTTACCAAATTGAGAATAGTTATACCTCAGGACCCAGCTGTACCACTCCTGGCAATATACCCAAAAGATGCTCCACTATAACACAGGCACACTTGCTCAGCTATGTTCAGCCTACATTTTTACCGCACCCTTGATGACTTACATATGAGTAACAACACCCATTATTGACTGGGCAAGTAGGTGTTGTTTGCAATGGTCATCAACCATTAACCAAGAATATTTACTGAAAACCTTACCATAGACCAATCCGATGGAGGAATTGTCTCAGTGGAGGTTCCCTCTTGCCAGATGATGCTACATTGTGTCAAGTTGACTCAAAACAAAACAAAGAACAACAAAAACAGGGCATCATAATTTCTCCATGTGATGGGAAGTATCCCCAATTAGTGAGCAACTTTTACTTTCTTTCCTGTGTTCTACTCACAGGAATATTATATCAGAATAACACACACAAAAAGTAAATAATATAAGTACTAAGGAAAACTTGTAAGATACATACTGGAGGAGATATATGCATTTTGTCTCTAATTACCCCAAGGCTATCCTTAAGGAGAGCACATATTGTGAACAACACTTAAGAGAGAAAAAAATAATCAAATTAGATCCTTGGAGTTATGTAGTATCTCTAATGGATTTTAATGAGACACTAATTTAAAAAGAAACTAAGTAATTTGAAAACTCATGTTCAATACTTCTCCAGAGTCATCATGTTTCGGATGAATATCTGTGTGGTATGTAGTGCAGAGGAGTTACCTGTGGGTAATGTGAATTCAGTATTTTTCTTTTGAAACATCACTTGCCTTGACCATTTGCCATTTTTAAATATATTTCTAGCATGGGTTCCTTATCTGCATCATGAGGAATATAGGACACAAGAGAGGTCCATTAGGAGGCTTCATAACTCACCATGGATGTCATTATCAAACATTATACTGAGCTGCCAAAGGAAAAGTACACTCACATCTCTTTGTCTCCTTTCCAGAAAGTGCATGTAGCTCAGCTGGGTCTTTTTAGAAGAAAGCTGAACAAATGGCTTATAAAGTCTAAATTCTAAGAGCCATGACTCTGTGTATCACTCTCATGTGTTTCTATAGAAATTATTGTATGGGATGATGGTGTCTGGCACTGTAAACTGGGAATCCTCAGTTGCCTAAATTTTCATCTTAATCCTGTCTACATGATAGATTCAATTACCTGGGTTCTTGATAACTATACAGATGGGTAGTTGAGATCACAGTGAAGTTTGTATTAAGCTTGTGAGTTTTATCACTGATGTTGGGAACCTAAAACGAAAAGGATAAAATCTCAGGGGAATGATAAAATTATAATTTCAAATAATAATAATACATAAGGACTCCCATGAAAAATTGTCTAACAGGTTTATTAATATCTACTTAAAATGTAGAGGATAATATCTGAAATTTCCACAGTATGTTCCCTAAAGGAATTCAAGTATAAAAACAGGTTCATGCATAAAGCATATTATACTGAAATGTTTGAGCCTCATTCAGAGACAGAGTGGAAAGGTTAATTTCTGTTTTTATTTAAACAGCTGCCATATATTGCTACTACAATATAAGTTTATATCATAAAGTATATTCTAGTATACTGAATAGGAATGTCTAAGATAGCTACTTATATGATGCAGTATCATCTAGAACATGACTTTGACAGTCATCTTGTAAACTAGCCTGGTCACAAAACAACAGTGTATAAAAGTTATTGCTCCCTTTTAAATATAGACTTTCTTTTACTTTTTGAGATTAAACTATAATTATATCATTTGCCTCCTTCCCTTTCCTCCCTGCAGACCCTTCTATACATACCATGGTTCTCTTCCAAATTCATGAATTCTTTTTCTTTTATTATCTCTCTCTCTCTTTATATATATATAAAGAGAGAGAGAGATAATATAATGTATATGTAATATATATGTAATATATATGTAATATATATATAATATATATATAATTACATATATATATATGTATATATATATGAATACATAATCAACACATAAATAATGTACATATAAACACCATTATTGTTTCTATCAGATTTTAGTAAATATTTGCTTTTACTTCAGTGATTGCCTAACACACATTTCCCTCAATGAATTAGAGTTAAATGTGGGAGAAGCTTATGTAGAGAGACATTATTTTGTTTACCAACCTCAAACACAATATATAGTTAGATAGATAGATAGTCCCATAAATATTTATATATAATATATTTATAATATATATTACTCTTATATATAGTTATAGAAAATATTACTTAATATATAAGTACAATTATATTTTTATAAATATTTATATATAATATTTGA
>NC_045030.1:114564356-114570477 GCF_008632895.1 Mastomys coucha
ATATTGCTCTAAATAATTATACATTGCATACAAATAATTACATAGTATTCCCATAAATATCCATCTATATTTCTATAGATATATTCTTATAATATATATATAGTCCTAAATATATTGCCTAATTTTGTTTCATTATATATAAGAATGGAGTACGCAGGAAGGGGAAGTATTAGAGGTTGACTGGGAAAAGAGGGAAGGCATGCAATCTTTATGTAAAGTAAAAAAATAATAAATTGAAGGAAAAATAATAAATAAATATATGTATTATTCATTAACTAATAATGTTAATCAAATAGCCCATCATGGAAGAGAGAAAGAAAGTCACAATGGGAGCCAGAACCACCCTAGCTAGCATCCTTAGAATAGTTATAAACTACTTAAAATTTATGAATGACAGAACTATAAGCATTTTGTAAATTTTATATCTCAAAATATCACTCTAAAATCATAACTAATAATTTTATTATATATATACTCAGAGTAAATCTAATAAATATCATACACACACACGTACACACACACACACACACACACACATATATATATATATATATACACACACATACACACACACACACCGTGTGTGTGTGTATATATATATATGTGTGTGTGTGTGTGTATGTGTGTGTGTGTGTATACACACATATATATCAGGGATATGATGTTTGTCAATTTTGAAACAGCAGACAGTACAGTCTCTATTAATCAGGGTCCCTCTAAACCAAAATATAGGAATTACAATGATTTTGACATGAGGATGTCAACAAATGGCATCATACTCATCACCATTAACAATCTCTACATCATCAGTGTTCAATTATTGTCTTTATGGCCTTCACCAGCCTGCTATTTTTAACTTTGGTATAGATGAGTATCCCTAAGTGCTGATGGTCCTTGAAAGTTGTTATATCTCTATGTGGATATATGCTCTCATCTGCAACTAGAAAAGGTGGAAAACCAAACCAAATGTCTAAGGTGTGACCCATTGGTGCATTGTGAAGCTCTCTTAATTTCATGTTATTTGTGTAATTTTCATAATTTATAATTGTGCACAATTTGTATGAATTGTATATATGTATAATTTGCATAATTTTGAGCAATTAGTATATTTTATATAACTTTGAACAAAGATGCAAATGTGATAGGGTTGCATGCACCGAACCCTTCTTATGTTTTTCCACAAGTAAATCATACACACGTCTTTTGTTGCAAGCCCATGAACTTGTGTTTTTGTGACAGAAAAAGCATTTGAAGTAGATATAATTTCTGGAAGGACATTTTACATAAAATTCATTATAAAATGAAACAGACCCATTATGATCATTCTGAATTATTTTAATCCTACTATTCTATTTATTCACCTTTTATTCTCAGTTTTCCTTAAAAGTGGACAGTACATGAGCTGCAAAAGTATACTTAAAAACATCCTCAGACCCAAAGTTAGTAAATGATAAATTAATAGAAAATTCTTCAGATTTTTATTTAAGGTTTTATGACTTGGATCTTGTATGATCTTGCTATGACTACCCACCCCAAACCAATATTTCTTAAAACATTGTAACTATAAAAGCAATTGCATGCTGAGTTACAATCTTAGACTCCTCAGAAAGGCATATACATAATACAAGGCTTTCTAGAAGTTTCTAGGTATGTTTTGAAGATTAAAAAAAAATTAGTCCTGCCTGAAAAGCATGTAAGTTGACTACAGATATTCTCTTCTCTCTGTTCTTCCAGACCTCATTCCTCAGTCTCATATGCAGCTCTGCAACAGAACATTCACTGCCTCAGCCTTGATCTCCAGAGGATGCCAAGGACCATCCTCTCCTAAGCCCTCTCCCCTTCACTCTTTGGTACATGTTAGTTCTCAACTCCATCAGGCAATCCCTCCTAACCTAAAGGGTGCTCCTGACAGGGAAGCAGTTATGCTAGCTACAGACATTCTACTTTACTTTATTTCCTCTAGATCCAATCCCCCAGTCTCATCACCAGTTTAGTATCAGAACACCTGTTGCAGTCTCCCTTTCTTCACTGACTCCATCTCCAGTGGATAAAGAATATCTTCTATTTTACCCTTCTTTCCCTAACTCACCCCATTATCCTAACCTCTATTTTCAGCAAGAATTCCCTTGGAACACATAAGCTAAGCAAGCCAGAGAAACAGGTAAGCTAACTGAAAACCTTCACCACTTACTCCTCTTCTCCAAATCCAATCCACTAGTTTCATCCCTAGCTCTGCAACAGAATATCTGCTGCAGCTGTTTTTCCCCCTCCTACCCTAATCTCCTATGCATCACACAGAACTTCCTCTCCTAACTTTCTTCCCACCACATGAATCCAAACACCATGACAACCACCATCACCACCACTAAAAAAAAACAGTAAAAGTATTGATTCTTGTTAGAATCAACAATCATTAGCTATTGATATCTCTCAACATTAATGGTATCAGTTCCAAAATGTGAAGACACAGACTAATAAAACGGATGTGAAATCCTTCCAATGAATCCAAGAAACACACCTTAACATCAAGGATAAACATTATCTCAGGGTGAAGTGTTGGAAAAAGATATTCTGAGAAATGAAAGTAAAAAGAAACCTAGCATAGCCGTTTTAATATCTGACAAAATAGACTTTAACTCAAAACTACTGAGAGAAGATAGGGAAAGATACCACATATTAGAAAAAGGAAAAATCTACCAAGATGATAGTGATTAGTTGTATTGTTAACATTTACTCCCCAAACACAAGGGCACCCAAGTTTGTAAAAGAGACACTACTACAACTTAAATCATATATTGACCCTTAAACAATGATAGTGGGAAACTTCAATACCCTACTTTCACCAATAAATTGTGAGGACTGAAATGAAAGGAACAAACAAGGAGGTTGAAGGATTAACCACAGAGAGAACCATCTAAATTTGTGTACCATTTGAAGCATATTATAGAAACATAATATAGTTTGTTTATATATATTATTGTCCATATGTATTATATTATGTTATATTACATTACATTATATTACATTACATTACATTATATTATTCCAGTACCTCAAATGGGTTACATATATTTGAGTTGTTGGCCAAAGGAAACTCACAGGAATCCCCAGGATGTTGCCAACCTTATAGGTTGCTCAATTCAACCTGGTGGCAAGATTATATTGCTGAAGAAAACATCTACATGCAACTCATTGAATGTAGAGAAGTCAAAGTGGTACCTACCTATAGCGTCAGCTCTATGAGATAGTTTTCTTCTTACCAGAAGTTATTCGACAAGCTACCAGAGGAGAAACATAAATACCAATCCAGGTACAAACCTTCAATCTATTATAATGTTCATTTTAGAAGATATTGTAGTGCCCTGGTGGCACAAATCTTGTGGGAGTAACCAACCATATCTGATTTGATGCAAAGCCCAGTCTAAAAGATGGAGCACATACCTGGCACTGCTTGGATAACCAAGAACATGTGACTAGGTAGGCCAAAGAAAGAGGAGAAAACAAATTACTACTGTTCAATGAAAATAATGTAACAATAAAATGACTCCCAGTGATGTTCAAGAATACTTATAGATCAGTGTTTTACTCAGCCATCATCAGAGAAGACACTTCTTGAGGCAATAAAAGATAGAATATTACATACCATTAAGAAAGTAATAAAACTAATGAGAAAAAAAAAGGGACATGAAATGAGAAGTGGAAGAAGAGAAAGAAGAACAAAGGAGGAGGAAGAGGAGCAGCAGCAGCAGCATCATCATCAACCCATAGTCACAGGGTTCAAGGTTTTGGAATACTAGAAATAGGTGAACGTACTTCTGGCCTTACATGACACTATCAAGGAACTTTAGGTCAAAAATTAATGTTCTTTACCAAAGTAAAGACTCATGACCTCTCAGTATGTTTCTTGATCTGACACAATTAGATGTGTCACGATCTACTGATTGAATGAGCAATAATTTCCTTGTAAAAGAAGATCTTGCCATATTACCCTTAAGACAATAAAGTCTTCTTTAAGAGAATTTGCAGAATTTGGATGGGTGTAATGATCAACCAGACAACACTTCACTTTGAAGAAGCCTACTTAACCATGCACACCTCTCACTGCATGCCTCACCTCTTTCACTATTTAAAACTTAATATCATGACTGTGATTAGACATCCTCTGAGTTAATAGATCCTTTTTATCTTTTCTTTGTCCAATCTTTTGGGATTCTGAAGCCACTTCTCATGCCGTGCAACTCTACTATTACTATTTGAACAATCTTTTACAAAAATTCCTGTTATTTAGACATGTGCTCTATTTTTGTTTTAAATGTTTTTCATAGATTTTTTTAAAATTACTTGTAAACTCCAGGCTTTGCTATTAATTTCTACATTTATTGTACTGTGATTCAAATGTTTATAACTTTATATTCCATAGGATTTACTTATATTTTCTTTTTCCCCTCTATTTAGTTTGTAAATGTTTTTAATATGTAGTCATTTAAGAATGAGAAATACAAGCAATAGAGATTTATGTTTAAAATATTTAAATGACATTGTGATTAAAAATTCACAAACTAAATAGAGACAAAACAGTATAATTGATGTGATTTAAATGTGTAAATTAATTTAATAGGGCTTATCCATCTGCCTTTGATGAAACTAAATTGCTGCCTGAAATGTAAATATAGTCTTCACTGTTAAAGGATAATTCTATTCAATTTCAGGCTCACTGATGCTAATATAAATACTAGACATATTTGTTTTCGTATCCTTCTTGGGAATTTAAGTAATAATTTGCAAATGATCTTTGCTTCTAATCTTATTACATAGTGGTAATTGGTGGTAGTTCTTCAGGCACTACTGTGATTACTAATTCTACATGAATGCTAATAGTTCATTTATATCACAGATACATATTGAGTACTCTTTGCCATAGTATTATTGGTACTAAGAATACAATTGACATCGAGGCTGTGGTGGCGCACACCTTTAATTCCAGCACTTGGGAGGTAGAGGTAGGTGGATTTCTGAGTTCGAGGCCAGCCTGCTCTACAGAGTGAGTTCCAGGATAGCCAGGGCTACACTGAGAAACCCTGTCTCGAAAAATCAAACCAAACCAAACCAAACCAAACCAAACCAAACAAAACAAAACAAAAAAGATCTTTGAGCATACATGAAGCGTGAGTGCTAAAGAAATTGATAATAATCCCAAGAAAGGCTACAGAATTAAAATATCAGGTAATTATAAATGGGTAAAAGAAAAGAAGACACAGCATTCCCTTTGGGCAGTTTGTAGAAAGATCATTCTATGGAAGATGCCTTGGAGAAAGATGTGTTTGCTCAGAGAGTGAATAAACAAGGCAGCAATTGAATAATTCAATGAAGTACTTTCAAGCCAAAAAAATATTGTGTGCTAATTCTTTGAGGTAAGAGTCTGCCTACATATAAAGCAATCCAGGTGTTTTACAACGTATTTGGTTAGTTATCATTTAATTAAATATGTGGTTTGTTTTTAAATTGTACAGTATTTAGTTGTACATGGTAGTGATGTTACTAAGGAAACTGAGGTTCACTTCTGGAGTTCTAATTCTCAAAAACAACATAATTTAGAAATGGATTCATAAGAATCTTGAAAATAATTTAATAAGTTTTTAAGAAAATAAACAAAAGAATATAAAAGAATATAAATTTATAGCAGCTTCCAATAGGAGAAACTTATACGTGGGATCAAAGTAGATATTGCTTGTTAAGAAAGGAAAAAGCATTCTTAAGAATAGAGTAATAGTTGAGATAGTAGAATGTTTACATGTACTGCAGCTGGGGTAAAGGTGAGTTGGATGGGGACTAGAATGGAAGTATAAGGTTGGAAGGGGGAGGGGAGATGAAATTAAGAGAAGGACTGAGGGGAGAGATACTTAGAATTAAAGGGCATTTGAGGGCCAGTATGGAAACTTAATGTAGCAGGGGACTGGAACCCACCTAGTCCAATTTGTGCTGACCATTCATGGATTTGGATTTAATCCACTGGAATATAGTTGACCCATCAATGCTCATAATATTAAAGAAAACTGACCTCCCTTGACCCAATACCAGCAACTGCCAACAGTTCCTCAGACAATGATTGGAACATTTGGAC
>NC_045030.1:114571967-114573685 GCF_008632895.1 Mastomys coucha
TTTTAGAATGTTTATTGTCTTAATCTTATACAAGTCTTGTATAGGCAATAACAGCAGCTGTGATATAATTTCCTAAGTGTAAGATGAATAAAACTACTCTGTCTAAATCTGTATCTCTATACTTGCCCATGAATTAGTTCATATCTCAGATCTCAATTAGTGAAATTTATTTCTGCTGTGGACAGTAGTAGCAGAGTACAAGTGTCTATGGAGTGATCAGTCAAAAATGGGACTTCTCTATCATATCTTCTACTCTACAGATCAGAAAATATTATGGAAGAGTGAGAGGAATAATTATAAAAGCCAGATGTCAGGGATGAAAGGAGAAAAACAATTTCTTCTGAACATAACAGGAAATGGTATGGTTTTATTTACTGCATTGACTTGCATTTCCTAAATAGCCAGCAATTATAACTTTTCAACGTGTTGGTTAGTCTTTTGAATATCTCTGAGATATGTCTGTTCAAACATTTAGCATTTTTCAAATTTATTATTGTTTGCAAATTATGTGTATGAGTATGTGGCTATGTGTGGGTATGTACACATTAAAATAGTGACCTTGGAGTCCAGAGAGGAGTATCCAATCACCTGGACATGCCATTAAACATGTTTTGAACTGTCTAGAGTGGGTGCTGGAAATTAAACTGATGTTCACTGAAAGGGCAGAGTACTGGCTGATTTTCTGTCAACTTCATACAAACTAGAGTCATTAGAAAGGAACCCTTAACTGAGGAAATGGCTCCTTCAAACCCAGGACTTAAGAGACAGGGACAAGTGCTTACGTTTGAGGCCATCCTCAACTATAAAGCAAGTTCCAAGATAGCCAAACTCAGACAGTAAAGAAAACCATTGAAAACAGAATGCTAGCGAAGATGTAAATGAATGAAAAGGCCATGTTCCAAGACAAGCATGCAGCAGAACTTGGCAGCTTCAGCCACATGACTCTGGCTTTTGAGTCAAGGATAGAAAAAAGGGGGTTATGTACTCTCCCTCTGCTACTATAGAAAGCTACTGAGCCCAGGCATGTGTCATGGATATCCCTGAATGCAGGCCCAGACAGGCCATTGTGCAAAGCCATGAGGTTGAATTCTCTCCTGCATTGGGGTCCCCAAAATATTGAAGATGGCAAAGTAATGGGATACCTGTTGAGGAAAGCAGCTAACAGGGAACTGAAAGAGCCTAAGAGACAGAAGTGTGATGGAGTCAACAAAGCTGAAAGGAGTAGGAGATCTGAAGACTACTTTGACATTATTCATGGAAAATGGAGATGCAGAGTTTGTAGATTGCCCAGCTGTGTAGATTTTCAGCTGTGTTTTGGTCTAGCATTTTCTCACTATGCTCCTTTTCATAACTTTTTGAATGCTATTGTATATTGTGGGCCATTGTATATTGGAAGTATATGATATGCTTTTCCATTATAATTTTAATGGGATTACATTTAAGAGATGACATAAATCTCAAAAAAGACTTTAACCTTAAATATTTTCTTTATTTACATTTCAAATTATATCACCTTTCCTGGTTTCCCCTCAGAAAAGAAAAAAAACCCTGTCCTCTCCCCCCTCTCCCACCCATCCTCTCCTGCTTCCTGGCCCTGGCATTCCCCTACACTAGGGTATAGAACCGTCACAGGACAAAGGACCACTCTTCCCATTGATGACCGACTTGGTTATCCTTTGCCACATATACAGCTGGAGCCATGAGTCCCACCATGTGTA
>NC_045030.1:114573696-114584938 GCF_008632895.1 Mastomys coucha
TTGGAACCCTATGCTCAGTCCAATATATGGCTGTGAGCCTCTACTTCTGTATTAGTTGTGTACTGTCTGAGCCTCTCAGGAGACAGCTATATCAGGCTCCTGTCATCCAGCACTTGCTGGCATCCACAATAGTGTCTGGGTTTGGTGACTGAATATGGGAAAGATTCCCAGGTGGAACAGTCTTAGGATTTTCCTTCCTTGTGCCGGGCAGTTGGTTGGGCACTCCTTTAATTCCAACACTTGGGAGGCAGTGGCAGGTGGATTTCTGAGTTTGAGGCCACTCTGACCATTGAACATTCATACACGGTTGAGACTGTTAAGGATTATGCCCACTTTTGAAGAAGGGCTGAATATGTCTCTGCCTTATGTTAGGACTACAATTCTATGAGGGCCAGGGAGTAGAATGTGGTTGGTTCAATAGGAATGGTCTCCATAGACACATGTGTTTGAGTGTTTGGCCCACCAGGAGTAACAATATTAGAAAGTATAGTCTTGTTATAAATGTGGCCTTTTTTTGAGAATGTGTGTCTCTCAGAGTGTGGGTTTTGAAGTCTCCAATGCTCAAGGTAGGCCTAATGTTTCTTTCACTTCTGCCGGAACTCCCAGGACTATAGGGGTCAATGAATTTGAGGCTTGCACCAGTAAGTGAGCCTATGAGAGGCTGTTGTTGAAAGTGTAGCCCAATTTTAGCAAAAGACTCCAGCATTTTGGTGATGCCAGTACCATGGAATGACCACCAAGAACAGCAACAGCAGAGAAGTGAAAGCATGCAGATCCTGGAAGACAAGTTATATGTGTGCTACAGAGAGAAGAGTCAGAGAAGTAACCCAAGCCCTTTGAAATAGTTTAGAGTATTGTTAGTGAACCGTATATAGTTAGATATTGATATTTACATTTATTTGTTATATTTTTAATATATTCATGTATTTATTTAATATACTTATTATTATATTTATGTTGTTGAAGTTTGGTTTTACTTTGTTTAGATTCTGACTATGCCCTGGTTCTTTCCTCTTGAATAAGGTATTAAATTTAATTTTGATTTTTACAGGAGCAGAAAGCTAAGAGAATTTGAACTTTTAAAAGTAATTTTGGATTTTTAGAGAGATTGCTTGCATATCTTAAAGGAACTAAAATTTGAATGTGCTTGAACTTGTAAAGACTAAAGTACTCATGTGGGTTTTTGTTGTTGTTGTTTTGTGTTTTTTTATTTATTTACTTTTTTTGAGACAGGGTTTCTCTCTGTAGCCCTGGCTGTCCTGGAACCCACTTTGTAGACCACACTGGCCTTGAAATCAGAAATCCATCTGCCTCTGCCTCCCAAGTGCTGGGATTAAAGGTGTGTGCCACCACTGCCCAGTGGTACTCATGTTTATAATGTGAAAACCTAGAAATTAATAAGAAAGTAAGGGTTGTGGGTAAATAATGATGCTTTTGTGTGTCAAGTTGACAAGGGATCAATTGTACTGGCTGGTTTTGTGTCAATTTGAACCAAAGTACAGTCTTCAGAAGAGAAGGAACCTTGATTGAGGAAATAACTCCATGAGATCTAACTGTAAGGCATTTTCTCAATTAATGATCAATGGGGAAGGGCTCAACCCTTTAAGGGTGGTACCATCCTTGAGCTGGTGGTTCTGGATTCTATAAGTAAATGACCAAGACAGTCAAATTATGCAAGTAAGCAACACCCCTCCATGTCCTCTTCATCAGCTCTTGCCTTCATGATCCTTCCCTGTTTGAGTTCCTGTCCTGACTTCCTTCAGTGGATGAACACCAGTGTGGAAGTGAACAATGAGAAAGTGTAAGTCAAATAAATCATTTCCTCCACAACTAGCTTTTGGTCATTGTGTTTCATCACAGAAATAGAAATGTTAGCTAAGACAGGCAGCAAGTACTCTTAGTCATTCAGCTGATTCCTCTCAATAGACCTTCCTTATGTTTCTCACAAGCAAGAAAAATAGCTCCAGCATTTGGAAAGCAAACCTTTTATACATGTATCTATGAGGGACATTTCATATTCCACAATTAATACCCAAAGTGTTTTGCCATTAGTTTTTGACTTATTTGATATATTTCAGTAATGTTTTCTGACTTTAAGTTCATAAGTCCTTCACTATTTCCTTGAATAAATTTAATAGTCCCGTGTGCAACTTATATGTAATTATTTTATTTTTCCTTGTTAATTGATTATTTTAGTGTATACTCATAGACCTATCTCTTTTATGTATATTATTTTTATTATTTTACTTATTCAATTTAGATCCCCTCACTGCCCCTTCCAGTTACCCATCCCAAAATTTTCCCCAAAGCCCCTCCTATGAGAGGATGGGGGTCCCCATGATATCCTCACACTCTGGCACATCAAGTCTCTGTGATGTTAGAAGCATCCTTTCCCACTGAGGCCAGAAAAAGCAACCCAGCTAGAAGAACATATCCCACAGACAACAGATTTTGGAATAGACCACTTTAGAATTGTTCCGGATCCTCATAAAGGCCAAGCTGTACTTTTGCTACATATGTGTGGGTAGGACTAGTCCCTGCCTGTATATATCTTTTGGTTGGTGGTTCAGGCTCTTGTAGTACAAAGGGTTCACATTAGTTGACTCTGTTTGTCTTCCTGTGGAGTTCCTATCCCTTTTGGGGCCATAATCCTTCCTCAAGTTTTTCCATAAGAGTCCCCAAGCTCCATCCACAGTTTGGTTGTGGGTGTCTGCATCTGTCTGAGTCAGTTGCTGGGTGGAGGCTCTGAGGGGAGCCATGTTAGACTCCTGTCTGTAAATACAATATAGTATCATTAATAGTATCAGGGATTGGTGCTTGCCCATAGGATGTGGCTGTTATTGATTGGCCATTCCCTCAGTCTCTTTTCTATCCCCCATGCCTTCATTTGGGTCAAAAGTTTTCTGGGTGGATTGCTGTCCTTATTACTCCATTTTGGTTCATGCCTGGCTACCATATGTCTAATGCTATAAATCAAAACTAAGGACACCTCCATTTCCAGGGCTCTCCCTCATCCAGGAGATAGCTCCTACCTCTTGAGTTTCTTCAGTTACAGATTCCCAATCATTCTCATGGTTATCTGGTCATCCCTTCTGTCCCACCTAACACCTGATCCTGAACCACCACCATCCCATTCTTCTCCACATCTCCATCTCCTACCCTGTTCCCTTCATCTGTATCTTATGACTATCTTATTCCCCCTTCTAAGTGAGCTTCCAGCACCCTCAATTGTGCCTTCCTTCTTATTTACCTTCTTTGAATCTTACGGTTTTAGCATGAGTATTCTGTACTTAAGGCTAATATCTACTTATAAGTGAATACATTCCAACCACATCCTTTTGGGACTAGGTTACTTCACTCAGAATAATATTCTCAAGATCCACCCATTTGCATGCAAAATTCATAATGTCTTCTTTTAAATAGCTGAAAATTATTCCATTGTATATATGAACCATAACTCTGTGATGAACATAGTTGAGCATGCGCCTTTGTGGGATGGTGAAGCATCTTTTGGGCATATTCCCAAGAGTGGTATAGATAGGTCTTGATGTAGAGCTATTGCCCATTTTTCTGAAAAAACTGCCAAATTGATTTTAAAAGTAGTTGTACAAATTTGCACTCCCACTGCGGTAGAGGAGTATTTTCCTTCACAACATGTGCTATCACTTGAAAATTTTTATCTTAACCATACTTACTGATGTACAATAGAATCTCAGAGTTGTTTTGATTTGCATTTCCTTGATGACTAAGGACTTTGAACATTTCTTCAAATGCTTTGTGACCATTCAAGATTCCTCTGTTAAGTATTCTCTGTTAAGCTCTATGCCCCATTTTTAATTGTTCTTTTTTGGGGGGAGTGTTGTTGGTATTTAATTTCTTGAGTTATTTATAAATTTTGGATATTAGCCCTCTGTCAGAAATAGAGGTAATGAAGATCTTTTCCCAATTTGTTGGTTGCTGTTTTGTCCTATTGACAGTATCCTTTGCCTTACAGAAGCTTTGCAATTTCATGAGGTCCCACTTGTCAATTGTTGATCTTAGAGCCTAAGACATTGGTGTTCTGTTTAGAAAATTTCCTCTTGGACCAATGAGTTTGAGGTTCTTTCCCACTTTCTCTTCCATGAGCTTTAGTGTATCTGGTATTATGTTGAAGTTCTTGATCCACTAGGACCTGAGTTTTGTGCAAGGTGAATTGTTGATCTTGTAGGCTGAGCCATTGGCATTCTGTTCAGGAACTTTCCCCCTGTCCCAGTGCATTTGAGCCTATTTTCCACTTTCTCCTCTATTAGACTCACTGTATTTACTTTTTCTGCCATTTATTCTGAAGTAGTCACTGCCTTTGTTGCTGAGGTGTGCTTCTTGTATGCAGCAAAATAGTGCAACCCATTTATAAATACAGTCTGTTAGCGTGTATCTTTTTATTGTGGAATTTAGTTCATTGATGTTGAGAGATATTAAATACCAATGATTGTTAGTTCTAGTTATTCTTGTTGTATTAGATAATATTTTTATGTTTGTGTGATTTTCTTCTTTTTGGTTTGCTGAGACATGATTAATTATTTGTCTTTTCTTGGTGTAGTTACCCTCCTTTTATTGGAATTTTCCTTCTAGTATCCTCTGTAGAGCTGCATTAGTAGCATGATATTGTTTATTTTTGGTTTTGTTATGGAATGTCTTGGTTTTTCCATGTATGGTAATAGAGAGTTTTGCTGGGTATAGTTGTCTAGGATGGCATTTGTGGTATCTGAAGGTCTGCATGACATCTGCCCAGGACCTTCTGGCTTTAGCATCTCTGTTGAGAAATCTGGTGTATCTCCAATAGGCCTGCCTTTATATGTTATTTGACATTTTTCCCTTACAGCTTTTAATATTCTTTATACTTTCTGTACATTTATTGATTTGATTATTATGTGGCTGGATTACTGGGTTTCAATCTATTTTGTCTGTTCTTTGTGTTTCTTGTATGTTCCTTCCCATCTCTTTAAGTTAGGAAAGCTTTCTTCTATAATTTTGTTAAAGATGTTTTTTGGCCCTTTGAACTGGGAATATTCACCCTATTCTATTGCTGTTATTCTTTGATTTGGTCTTTTCAATGTGTCCCAAATTTTCAGGATGTTTTGGGTTAGGAACTTTTTACATTTTGTATTTTCTTTGACCAATATGTCAATATCTTCAATGGTATTTTCTATGCCTGAGATTCTCTCTTTCCATCTCTTGTATTCTGTTGGTGATACTTGCATATGTAATTTCTGATCACTTTCCTAGGTTTTCCATCTCCAGAGTTGGCACCAGTTGGAATTTCGCCATTGTTTCTACTTCCACTTTTAGGTTTTAGAGTGTTTTGTTCCATCCCTTCACCTGTTTGATTGTATTTTCCAGTACCTTTTAAAAGTATTTTCTTTTTCTCTTTATTTTGGTTCCTCTTTAAGTTTTTATTTTTTAAATGTTTTCCTATATTTCTTTAATGGAGTTATTTACTGTCTCTTTAAAGGTTTCTATCATTATCATGTGCTGGGATGATAGGATTCTAGGACAGAATCTTGCTCTTCAGGTATGTTAGGGTATCCAGGGATTGCTATGGTAAGTTCTAATGGTGTCCATTACAATGGCTTCTGTTTCTTATGTTATTGTACTTGCCCTTTGCCATCTGGTTATCTCTGGTGTTAACTCCCCTTGTCGTCTTGGATTGTAGCAGGCCTCTTTAGGGGGCAGGTAGAGTTTTGTAACCTAGGTTAGAACAGGCCTCCTAGGAGGCAGGCACTGCTTGCTGTCTTTTCCTGTATCCCTGGTTATTATAGTCCTATGTCCCTGGTTAGGGCAGATTTTCAAGGAGACGGCTGGCTGTGGGGTTCAAGGGAGGGCAGTAGAAATTCCAATCTGCCAGGCGTGTAGGTGTAGGTGTAGACTGAAAGGGTAGTATGCCAAATCTTTCGTTATAAAGCAGCAATTAACATACATTATAATCCAAATTCTACTAAGAAACCTCAAAGTATATTTAAAGAATTTTTCCCTCACAATTCATTAAGAAAACTCATTTTTCTTCATGTGCGTCATGGGGGTTTCACAATTCAGTGGAATAGTATCTTTGAGACTCCTTATCATGCCGCTCCTAATCATCATGATTAGGAGCAAAAATATAAAAATATGGACATGTTTTATGTGTGTGTGTGTATGTGTGTGTGCTTGTGTGTGTATGTTCCAGAATAGCAGCGATATCACTGATAATCTTTTTATAACACAGAATATTTTTTATCCATTAATTTTTCGTTTATTCAATTTACAGCTTGATCACAGTCCCACCCCCTCCTCTCCTTCCAGTCATACCATTACATCCCTCCCTCCATCTTCTTCTCTCCTTCTGCTCAGAGAAGGGGAGGTCATCTGTAGGAAAGCAATGTCTGTTCTGATGCCTGGAAGCAATCAGCAAACTTAAAAACAGAAATTACAATTTCTCAAAAATTAGAAGAAAATTCAAATGAAGATGAAAATAAGAGTAACTACAAATAAGGAAGAAATAGCTTTGGTCTGAAGACTTTTACATGTGTTAGAAAGTATTAACACCCACTTAAAGCATAAAACCAGTATTAACTCCAGTTAATATAAAATATCTTTCAGTTACTATTTGATAGTTTTCATTGTATATAACAACAGCAGATAAGGAAAAAAAACATTATTTATAAATGTTCACTACAAAGAAATCTAGGGAATATCATTCATTAATGGATGATTATAACATACTGTCATGAAACAAATTTGAGCCATAATTTCCTCTAGAAGATATAACGGCCAAAATAGTTGCATTCAACTACTATAAAGATCCTAGCTTTGCTGCTTTTCTGTTTGGAAATTACTATACCTTCTTCACAGGAAAAATAACACCCATCTAAATTTAGCTATCAATGGAAACCAGTTTACTATATCCCTGTAAAGGCTATGACTTAAGTTTCTAGAGTCAAATGGCAAACAGAATACATCTTCTGTCTATTCATATAATGCTTGAACATTAGTTTTCAAATATTTCATTGATTTAATTTTTATTCTTAATATAGTTTCTACTCCTATGATATAGGCATGTTGTTATTAAATTAAGTAGATGGGAAACTGAAGGTACATTACCACTGTTTTTTTGAAAATTACTGCTTCTTTGAATTTTAAGTTATGTTATGTTCTCTACTCTCTTCATGAAGAATAATTCAATCTTCAAAGATCTAGTAACACTATACAAAGAGATGCAATATGGCTTCCCCACCAGTGTTTTTACAGGAGTCAAATAGGCAAATATAGTAGAAATGTCAAAATATAAAGAAATATACGTAATAACACCACCTGTTCTCTCACAAACACTGAGACACAAATTTGTGTGCCAGCACACAACTCAATATCTCTCTATATATGAATGCTCTTATTATTATTTGACATTTTCATTATGTTTTTATAGATATAATGATAAAATTTAAACATACTAACTTTATAAGGTATTACTCAGCCTTACCAATACATCCACTTTAAAAAGATATTTTCCAAGTGTTCTAATATTATGGAAGTATTAATAAAGTATTTCTTGAATTAGAATGACTTAAAGTTCTGCTTATTGTGCAAGTAACTATCAATATTGAATTTTTTTATTTGAGGATTAAAAGGGCTGACATTTAATTCTTTGCCATTGGCTATTTTTCAATATGAAGGTTTTTCCTGCCAACCTGATAAATCCAAGTTAATACTCTTTTTTCTTTAATAAGAGGGCTTAAAAGGCATCTCTAATCTCCTGGTGAGTTGCAGTAGCTCTGATAAACCAAAGAAGCTGCTTTTAAATGGAAAATAATGGCATAAAAAAGATATATGCTTATACTAACTGCATATTCCATTATCCTAGACATTTTTTAAATCTAGTTTAGGTAGAAAATGTTTCTTTATTATTAACTCCATACTATCTAACAATCAATTACATATCCTTAATGAATTCAAAACTTCAATACTTTTGTTTTTAATTCTATTCTTAATATGTTAGATGTTATGTTCCACAAATTATATTCCATAATAGGAAATGATGGTTTTCTTGTTGATGTATACATTTAGGAAGTTTTTAATTTTCTTGCATAATTGAGAACGTTTTGCTAATATATGCTTCTACATGTATAAAATTGTTAAAATGCAGTATTTGTAACAACAGATAAGTAAGTAACACAAGAATTAAATTATTAGATATGTATATATCTAGACATAGTGCCATATGCCTATAATCTATATGCCCTGAAGCACTAGTATTAGAAGATCTAGGCTACACTAGGCAGCGTAAGCAGTTCCAATCTAGCTTAAACTATATAGTCAAACTTCGTCTTTATAAAAATACTGTTAGGTTTCATAGTCAGCTTCATTTTCTAACTTAATAAACCCGGAAGAAGGAATCTCATCTGGGGAACTGACTATCAGATTGGCTTGTGGTTGTGTTTGTGATATATCTTCTCAATTTTTAAATGAGGTGCTGTCATCTTTGTGAAGTTGGGCTCAGATTATACAAGAAAGGTAGGTAAGTAAGCCAGAGGATTCAAGCCAGTAAGGAACTTTCCTCCATTGCTTCTGATAAAAGTGCTTGCCTTAATTTGTGTCTTGGCTTCCCTAGACTATGGAGGGTAACCTGTAACATGACTAAATCTCGTCTTCCTCATGTTGCTTTTGGCTATGGTGTTAATAACAATAACAGAAATAAAACTAGAAAATTGGAAATATATCTAAATTATAGAGAATTTATATGGTATGCATAATGTCCTGGATTTATTCTCCAGCGTATAAAGCACAGCTCACATGAATTAATTGCCTATTCTTCAAGACTGCTTACATTTCAAGCTAGCCCAATGATACAGCATATCATTAAAAATCATTGTGGAGAAGTAATATTTAATGGTATAAAAAGTAATACATACACACACACACACAACACACACACACACACATAACACAACTCTTTTCTAATTATACTTCAGTACATATCTACACCCTGATGTAAAACTATTTGTATTTGTTATTCATATTTGAGTCCAAAGCTCAATTCATTAGAGAACTCTCTTCTTATTTGTTTGTATTTGTGTACATTTATATTTCTATGTGTATGACATATGTGCGCTTATGTTCATGGTACTGAGAAGGGGGCATCAGATCTCCTTGAATTATATGCAGTTTTGAGATGAGTGCTGGGAACAGAAATCTAGTCTTCTGGAAGAACAAGAAATGTTAAAACAAACTGAGTTATGTGATAGCAAATAATTTCTATTTAAAGATACTTTTATAGTTTTACGCCAAAAATCACCAAGAAAGATTTTTGCTTTAAGATTCTTACACTTTAGCAAAAGTAAAGAATAGGATAGATATTGATTAAAATTGATGTCAATATTTAATTATTCATCAGTTTTATTATGCAGAAAATATCTTTTATCAATGTTACTGTAGTTAAAACTGATACAGCAATGCAGATACTCAAACATTATTTAAAGTATACACACAGTGAAATAAGAAATAATGAGTGCTTGTAAAAGTTTAGTATGAGAGGCAAGTCTCTCCTCTTTACATTGTTACCTCTATGTGTGCTACTCAACCTGCTTCTACATTGTAGCATATCCAAAGCAATCCAGTAGACTCCCAGATATCCCTAGAAAATTCAAAAGTACCTGTTTTTGAAGTTGTGGACATGGAATATAAGTGTGAGTTATAGTGCAAAGCTTAACACTTAAGAGAAAAAGTAGAGTATAGTAATCAAGAGTACATAAATACCTGAAAGTTCACCATGTTTGTCAAGTACACTACTTTCTTCCTTTCATAACTGAACAACAGAACAGGAGAATGGTATACAATAAAGCAAATTCTGAAGGGTAATACAAGTGCTCACAAGAAAGAAAATGTGTATTGTATGAAGATATTATTGGTTATGAAGCATAAAAAGAGAGAGAAATTTAATGTTACTTGGTAAAGTATGATACATGTTACTTAGACTAGATTTAATTTCAAAAAAGAAGCTAACATGAGCTGATGGGATTCACAATGCTAAGTAAAAGAAAGTTATGTTAATATCAGATAATATATGGATTCCCTTAAATCTATAAAATTATATGACAGGTGCTATCCATTTTGGAATTGTGTTATTAAAATTATTCTTAAAATGAAGCAAGGCTCGCTGGTATGCAACCTTAAACAAAGCACTTGAGAGACAAGTGGCTCTCTATGAGTTCAAGGTCAGCCTACTCTATATAGAGAGTTCCAGGCCATCCAGGGCTATACAGACAGATATTGTCTCAGAAAATATTTTAATGGGATAATTATTTTATAGCACTATGTATTTGTCAAAGCTTTAGCTAAATATTTTTACTATGATTTAGTGTTTGTTTTCCTTGTAGAATGAACTTTTAGTTTCTAGAACATAAAGATATATAGATCAGTAATTTCCTACCATTATTTTGAAATTCAATGTTCACATATCAATAATTGTCTATTTAATTTTTAAAATAAATTATAAAGAAAATATTTATTTGAGATATAAAACCAAGTATGGAAATTAGCATAATAAAATATAAAATTTCTAAAGGACTAGATGACTGTATTAATACTTGAACCTGATTTTTAGCTTTATACTCTGGAGAACTAATTTCCTTCTATACTCACTAATACTATAAATTCTAGAAAATATCATTTAGTCATATATGAACTAGACTAGAAATATTTAAGGTAGCTGGATAAAGTATGATAGATATAACTTAAAAAACTATTAAATCTTGGAGGCTCTTTTATTCAAATTAATTTAACTGTTATAATGTAAAATTTTATATATTAGTAAGATTAATTAGTGCTATTAATTGCTGTAACAAATACATATGACTGAATCAATTGAAAGAAGAAAATTTGGCTCACAGAAGTTTTAACTATGGTATCATATACCAATGTGAGATAGGTAGAATATATGTATGTCAACATTATCATGCAAGCCATTTGAATGTTTAGTGATGAAAAGTAAAAAAGGTTATTTTTACTTTGCTTTGGATATAGATCTATACACAATGACTATCTTTTATGGTCAGAAACACAACTTGGGAGAAAGATCTTGCAGCTTACATTTATAAAGCTATTTTAGTAGTGAAAGTGTGAGGTTTACTACAGGCATGTTTCAGGATCATTTTAGGACATAAAATTCTCTGAAACACTTTTTTTTTCCATATTTGGTCAAAGCCAATTCAGATGTGAAGATTCATTATACAAA
>NC_045030.1:114585003-114592000 GCF_008632895.1 Mastomys coucha
AAAAAACAAAACCCTCGTCACCCAGGTAGCTGATCAAGTTGATCACCAAGACACAATTCTTTTTATAAAAGTATTCAAAGTGGAATGATCGACTCTGAAAAAATTTAACTCACTAAAGTAAAAAAGAACTCACCAAGAAAATCAAAACTGGGTAAACTTGAAAGGGGAAATAGCACATTTTCCCATTCAAATGTCCAAAGAACAATTTGAAAGAGGAAGTGACTGAGCAAGGTAAAGACAAGGGATGGTAATAGAGCCTATATAATAAAAGTACATCATATGGAGAAAATAAAAACATAATAAAAAATTAGCTAGTAAATGCCCAAATCCCCACACCTTTCATTTCAATGTTCCTTTTTATTTATTCTTTTTTGAATGAGCAGTATTTTCTTATCTATTTATTCAGCACACCCATGCATTTTTTTTTTCTGGATCCAGAGTCCTCTCATTTTTTTTAAAAATTTTCTTTTAATTTTTAAAGATTATACTGAACAAATGTAAAAGAAGAATTCATTTGCTTGAATGGAATTTTAAGAGAATTAAAATTTTAATAAAATATTCAATAACATTTTGAAAACATAAAAATTTTATAAGGATGGCATAAAAACTAGATGGGTAATAATGTAAAAATCATGAAAAATTAAAATATTTTAAGAAAGGTTAAACAAATTCTAAGTTGTCTTGGAATTACAGTTCAAAAACAGGACTCCATGAATTAGCTTTTCAAAAGTCACAACAATAAACAGTGACCAATATTTAAAGATTCTTGAATCACTAAAGTTTATTTAACTAGTAAACATATGTGCCTGTTTAATAAATAAAGATTTCTTTGTGGCTGAGAAAAAAAAGCTAAATGAGTAAAATGTTTGTTTTCTAAGCATGGACACTTAGCCTACTTAGCAACAGATTTATGTGACATAGCACAGAGTTATATGATGAAATCTCAATTGGGAAACCAGGAGAGACTACACTGAAATCTTATCTATGAGAAATGTTTTTTTTTTTAATATTGAAGTGGTATGGCCCATGATGGGTTGTTCTATGCTTGGGAAGTAGTTCTATGTTGTACAAAAAAGCTAGCTCAGTGTTAATTGAAGGGGATTCCTTCCCTGACCTTTTTGTGATGCACTATAGCCTGGAAGGTTAAGTGAAGTAAATCCATTCCACTCCAGGTTGCATTAGGGCAAAGTGTTTAAACAAAGCAATGGAATTCAAATTAGAACAGAAGTTTGGATGCTCAGTGCCATCATGAGTGCCAGGCATTATAGTGCACCTCAATAACTCTATTTTGGGGAAAGGAATAGAGACAGATGTATTCAAGAGCTTCCCAGTCAGTCATTCTAGATAAAATGACAATATACAGATTCAGTGAAATACTGTGTTTCAAAAACTTAAAAGAAGGAAGGAGAGAGAGGGAGTTAGAGAGTGGAGGGAGAGAAATGACATTGAGTTCTGTCCTCAACAAACACACAGGATCCATATACAAAATCCATTAACACATACACTCATACAGCTTCAATTTCTGGTTGTTATACAAGTAATAAGAACTTAATAATTACAATTCAAATAGCTATGTACCACAAATATTATTTTGTACAGAAAATTAATCTAAAATTCTGCAATAAACATCCAATATTCTTCAATATAAATTCATACATTGGGTTTGTTCACTAAGTTAAATATGTGATATATTTTAACTTTGCCCTCCTTGTTTATTACATATGCATAAATTTTCTCTACCTTATATCTTTAACAACCTAATAAGAAATTGTTGATAAGGCATGCAACATTAATATGTTTTGTTATTTTATTGAGAATATTTTAAATAATTACCAAATAAGGTGACAATTGTATAATAAGTACCTGTTCAAACTATGATGGTATAAAATGTAAGGGCTCAAATCTAAAATCAAGCTAACTTAAAATTTTTCAGAGGCATTTATTCTTATTATTCACAAAAGTGATATGAAAAATGATTGTACAATATCAACATTGAAATCAATAAATGTTATCACATTATAATTCTAAAATTACATTTTTAGTTACTAAGGAATTACAAAGTACTCTTCTCTCTCCTCTTAATAAAAGAAGACAGTATTTCACAATATGTCATATTCCTATGGTTGGGAAATTTTAGCTTTGTCCTGTGAAATTATCTGATTCAAAAACAAGAGCCAAAATAAAATGTTATCATGTTCATCTTAGAAAATCACCTGTCTATGTTGTAAAGAATAAAATAGTCCCTTTTACCAGTTGATTATTTGGGGCTTATTTTATTAACTTATTAATTTATTTATACCTTTGAAAATACTTTATTTAATTTACATCCTGATCACTGTCCCCTTCTAGATCACACCCTCCCACAGTCCCTCCACCACTCCCTCCCCTTCTTCTCTAAGAGGTTAAAGGATCCCCTGGGTATTCCACAAACAGGAAACAGTTTAGGGGTTGTCCCCAATCTAGTTGTTGGAGGATCCACAAGAAGACTGAGCTGCACATCTGCTATACATGTGTGTGGTGGGTGGTGGATGCTAGGTCTAGCTCATGAATGCTCCTTGGGTTGTGTTTAAGTCTCTGAGAGTCCCCACAGATCCAGTTTAGTTGACAGTCTTTCTGTGGAGTTCCTGCCTCTTTGGGGCCTTAAATTCCCCCCCCCATTTCTTGAGCTCCATTCAGTGTTTGGCTGTGGGTCTCTATCTGTTTCTGTTTCAGTCAGGTAGTGGCTGGAGTCACGCAGAGGACAGTTATACTATGTTCCTATCTGCAACTATAACAGAATATCATTCATAGTGTCAGAGATTTGTGCTTACTCATGGAATGGACTTCAAGTTGGGCTAGTTACTGATTGGCCATTTCCTTAGACTCTGCTCTATCCCCTATCCCTGCATTTCTTGTAGATATGATAAATTTTGGGTTGAAAGTATTGTGAGTGTGCTGGTGCCCTTATTGCTTGCTGCTTGGCTACATGAGTTGTCCTCTTCAGGTCACATATCCCTACTTCTGTCAGTCTCAGCTAAATTTACCCCCATGGATTCCTAGGAGTCTTCCCAATCCAAGGTCTCTGGCATGTCCTGGAGATGCCCCCTAACCGCCTAACCCCTACTAACCTCACCAGCTGCAGATTTCCATTCATTCTGCTAGATCTCTTGCCCTCTTTCCTATCTCTCCACATACTTGATCCTAAAGGTCTCCATTCCCCTCCCCCCACCAAGTTCCCTTCCTCAGTCTGCATCCTATAAGGGTTATTTCCCCTTCTAAATGAGATTCAAGCATCCTTGCATCCTTGTTTGGGCTTTCATTCTTGTTTAGATTCTTTGGGTCTGTGGAGTGTAGCATGGGTATCCTGAACTTTATGGCTAATATCTACTTATCAGTGAGTACATACTGTGTATTTCCTTTTGAGTCAGGGTTATTTTACTCAAAATGATATTCTCAATTTCCATTCATTTGCCTGCAATATGCATGACATCTTTGTTTTTAATGGCTAAATAGTATTCCATTGTTTATAATATTTTAATATTTTCTTTTTCCATTATTCAGCTGAGGGACATCTAGGTTGTTTCCAGTTTCTGGCTACTATGAATAAAGCTGTTGTCAGGACCTATCTAGAAGATAAGGCTAAGAGATGACTTTCCTGGAGATAGCCAGCTATTTTTGCATGGAATATGATGGGTAAATTCTGAATTGAAAGGCTTTCAGAAATCTCATCTCAGGAGTAATTATTGCTACTTATATGCATTTCCTGTCAGTATTAAATTATTCTAATTATTCTAGGGCATTTGCTCACCTTATTTGACGAATTTTCTGCAGAACAATGAAACTGTACTCTCTAGTAGTAATCCTATATAGACAAATGAATGATTTCTTAAATACTGATAGTGATTATACAGAATTCCTAAATTTATACAAGTAATTTGGCCACTCAATAGTATGATGGCTGTAATTAGGGCTTGTAATCCATCATGTGTCACAGGCTAATTGTACTAAGATAGAAAGCATGAAACAAATTTATGATAAGGGAAAACATTCCTTTTGGGGAGCTGTGAAACCATTACCTGATAACTAAAGGTTATAAAGTAGGAATGGACAATTTATGTTAGGTGTAAGGACAAAAGATTCAATATTGACTGGTTTTATCTACCCAAAATTTCAAAACTAATAAGACACTAGGCAGATAATTTGCCTTTTGATAAAATTGTGTTGTTGTATGTTATAATATTTATTGTTTTAAATTTAGAATGAAATTGTGGAGTTCATTACATATATTTGGATACAAATGAAGCCTCAACAGATTCAAGAGGGTTGAGATAACACCTTGTATCTTATCAGACAACCATGGATTAAAGCTGGACTGTAACATCAGAACCTTCAGAAAGCTTACACATTCATGGAAATTGAACAACTCTCTACTCAATGATATCTAGGTTAGGAAATAAATAAGGAAAGAAATTAAAGACTTAAAAAAGCCAGACACAGTAGACTTTCTTTGCTGTCCTTCGACATGGGAGGCAGAGAAAAGCAGATATCTGGTCTAGGCCAACCTGGCCTTCTTCGGTGTCTCGGTCCTCCTTCAGAGAATATGATGCTCGCCAAGTCAGTGAGGTCCGATGGTCACTGTGAGGAAACCCTGAGGGCACTCCGCAACTCCAGCAAAGGCCGCCTGCACTACGACCGCGAGGGGCTGCTGAGTGTTTTGGAAGAATTCGAGTCTCCTCTCAAACTGTCTTCTTACTCTGGATGGGTGCTAGATCATATCCTACCCAACACCTCACGCAGCGTGCAAGAGAATGCTCCTTCCTCTGGTAACCTACAGTCCTCTGGATCTGCTTCAGGCCTGGACCAATCCTCACAACTCAAGTCTCCTGTCAGAAGTACCCCACAATCTCCCTCACACTCAACGCCAAGTGGAACCGAGAGCACACAGGAGTCCCCGTTCACAAAACCTATTGCACTTCGGCCCTCTCGGGTGATCCAAGTGGAAGGTTGCATCCGAATGTTCGAATTGGCGTCCAGAAGGAGAGCAACAGAGAGCCTGAGGCAGCGGCAGGAGAAGCACGAGAGGAAGGTTCAAGCCATCGCAGAGATGGCATCCCAACAGCTAAAGAAGTTGGACGAGCTGAAGGAGCTGAAGCTGAAGCATGAGGAGTTCCGGGACTCAGAGGAAGTGATGGAGAGGAGGAGCAGAAAAGCCCTGTGCCATCAGGAGAAGCTGAAAGCTAGGCAGCATTGCCCCAGAGCCAAGACTCTCAACCCAAAGGTGGAAGAGACAGAGCAGCAGCAGCAGCCTCTGGAGGAGGAAGGCCAGGTCCTTCTGCGCAGCCTGTACACCCTGCATGAGGAGGTCCTGCAGCTCAATCAGCAACTGGATGCCTCAAGTCAGCACAAAGACCTGCTGAATGTGGATGTGGCTGCCTTCCAGACCCGGGGCAACCAGCTGTGTGGCCTCATCTCCGGAGTCATTCGCAACACTTTGGAGAGTGGCATTCCCACAGCAGAGAATCAAGCCAAGGCTAAGCAGGCCCTGCAGAAAATGCAGGGCCTCCTCTTGAATTTGGAGCAGGAGATTACCAGAGCCTCAGAGTTGAAGAAGCAGCAGGAGGATGAAGAGGGCGAAGAGGAGGATGAGGAGATGGACGAGGCGATAGAGGAGGAGGAGGAGGAGGACGAGGAGGAGGACGAGGAGGAGGACGAGGAGGAGGACGAGGAGATGGAGGAGATGAAGGAGGAAGAGGAGGAGGAGGAGGAAGAGGAGGACGAGGACGAGGACGAGGAGGAGGAAGAGGAGGAAGAGGAGGAAGAGGAGGAGGAGGAGGAAGAGGAGGAGGAAAAGGAGGAGGAGGAGGAGGCGCAACTCAAGTGGCAGGAGTCAAAGATGCAGCAGGTGCCAGGGGGTCTCGGACAGAGCTCTGCTCCCAGCCCAAGCCCAGCAGGTTCACAGAATGAAGACCTGCAGGGGAAAGTACAAGATAGTACAATGCAGTGGTACCAGCAACTTCAGGATGCTTCTGCCGAATGTGTGTTGGCCTTTGAGGATCTGGCCAGCAGCAAGGACAGTCAGACGAAAGAGATAAGGATGGACTTGCAGAAGGCAGCCACCATCCCGGTGAGCCAGATCTCCAGCATCTCAGGTTCAAAGCTGAAGGCGATCTTTGATAAGATCAATTGCCTGCTCTCAGGAAAGCCTGTCCAATCTGGAGGGCGTTCCGTGTCAGTCACTCTTCACCCTCAGGGGCTGAAGTTTGTTCAGTACAAACTAGCAGAGAAATTTGTGAGACAAGGAGAGGAGGAAGTGGCCTGTCACCATGAAGCTGCATTCCCCATTGCAGCGGTGGCATCTGGTATCCGGAAGCTTCACCCCAAAGTCGGAGACCTCATTCTTGCTCACCTCCATAAGAAGTGTCCTTACTCCATTCCTGTCTACCCAGCTTTCAAGGAAGGGATGGATTTGAAGGATTATCAACGGATGCTTGGCTACCAAGTGACGGATTCCAAGGTTGAGCAACAGGACAGTTTTCTAAAACGAATGTCTGGGATGATCCGTCTGTATGCTGCCATCATCCAGCTCCAGTGGCCGTATGGAAACCAGCAGGAGGCTCATCCTCATGGCTTAAACCACGGCTGGCGCTGGTTGGCACAGATCTTAAACATGGAGCCTCTCTCAGATGTGACGGCCACTCTCCTGTTGGATTTCTTGGAGGTGTGTGGCCATGCCCTCATGAAGCAGTACCAGGTCCAGTTCTGGAAGATGATACTTCTCATCCAAGAGGACTACTTGCCCAGAATTAAAGCCATCACCAGCTCAGGACAGATGGGCTCCTTCATACGTCTCAAGCAGTTCTTGGAGAAATGTCTGCAACACAGGGAGATCCCTGTCCCCAGAGGCTTTCTGACATCGCCCTTCTGGTACTCTTAATGTCCTTTGTCACACCGTGTGGGAGGATGGGCAACAATAAAGCAACTGAGACAGTGGGATTGGAAGAATCATGTAAGATTGAGA
>NC_045030.1:114592011-114593376 GCF_008632895.1 Mastomys coucha
AAAAAAAAAAAAAGAAAGAAAGAAAAAGAAAAGAAAAGAAAAGAAACTAAAGACTTTCTAGAATTCACTGAAAATGAAGGCACAATAGACCCACATTTATGGGACAAACTAAAAGCAGTGCTGAGGAAAGTTCATAGCACTAAGTGCCTCCGTAAAGCAATTATAGTAGTTCTCATACCAGCAATTTAAAATTACATCTAAAAGTTCTAGAAAAAGCAAGAATAAAACATATTGAAGAGGGATAGAAGGAACAAAATAATCAAAATCAGGGCTGGGGATTATTTTAAATTGTACATAGTTAAGTCTCTGCTGTACTTGTTCCAGTCTCCACTGACTTTGTAATTTGTCCAATTTCAAAAATTGTAGGTATGATGGTTACTTTTTGATAACTGAACAACATTTGAACTTACCTAGGTCATTTTCATGAATTACATAGAAAAAATTAGTTTCTGTATAGACCCATGAAGAATTATCTTTATTAGGTTCATTGAGAAAAAAAAAATCTCATCATAAATTTGGGTAGAACCTCTCCTGTTGACCAGTGTTCTATATTAAATAATGGAAAAAGCAAGCTGAGTAAAACCATTTACTACTCTTTGACTTCAGACACTCTTTGAACATCTGCTTTAAGTTCCTATCTATGATACACTGTACCTAGAACTGTGAGCCAATATAAACTCTCCTTCCTTTACATTGCTTTCTCAGGGCAATTTAGAATAGAAAAAGAAAAGTAACTAAGTCAATAGGTCCAAAGGAAACAGAAAGTAAATCTTTTAAAAAAAGGTCTCTTGAAGTATGCCTAATCCATTTCACAGATGATTACTGTGATACATCATCATATTTATAAATGGTGTATACGTCCTAAAACGCTTATAAAATGATACTGAAAAACAATGACTTTCAGATATTTCACTAGTTTAGTTTTGCCCTTCAAACTGAAATGCTATACAGAAAGGAATTAAATCAAGCAAAACTATGTCTTCAGAAATATTTGCCTCAAGTAAAGACAGTGAATTTCTTGTAACAAAATCTCTGATTCACCTAGGAAGTGATATGAACCCAATACTTTGGTTCAAATTGAAGTTGCAAATAACAGCCTATGTGTAAAATGAAAAGAAAGGTCAAATGTTACATTGGAAAGAAATTTTTCTGTGTCAACCAGTGATATTTCTGTCAAGTGCCAATATAAAAATAAATAGTCTTCAGTAGATTTCAATCTGAAATCATCCATTAAATTCTGACCTAACATTATTTCTATACTGAAAATGTCATATATGTTCACATGGAGTTTATAACTAGTAGATATGACATTATATATAAAAAGCATTTCATTTATCTTATACATAAGGAAAATAAAATTATTCT
>NC_045030.1:114593418-114594214 GCF_008632895.1 Mastomys coucha
ATATTCTCTTAGATATCATATATAATATAAAAGTTTTTCATGTTTATATAACTAAGATTTGAATAAATACCTCCACCTAAATGTGTATAAATATCTACATGGATATTCACATTTAAATCATATATACATATACATATGCATGTATATACAGATATGTCTTGATATTATTGTAAATATAAGAGATTACTTAAAATATAATCACTACATTGTAGAAAAGCTTACATATTGGATACATTTAATGAAATTAGAGAAAAACCACTGAAATACATTTTAAACATAATTTTTGTTCTTTCTTAGATTATTCTCAAAAGTAGACTAGAGATCTGACCAGATGAGCTTACTGACATAGTCATAAATATTGCTAATGGCCATTTGTTACATACAAGCAAAAGTATTTTTCTTATGTTTTATTTATTTAGTATTATATAGGGATACATATTTCCATGTAAGTGCATAAATAATGTAGTTTGAACTCATTCACACCCTACCTGTCTTAGTCAGGGTTTCTATTCCTGCACAAACATCATGACCAAGAAGCAAGTTGGGGAGGAAAGGGTTTATTGAGCTTATACTTCCACATGGCTGTTCATCACCAAAAGAAGTCAGAAGTGGAACTCAAGCAGGTCAGGAAGCAGGAGCTGATGCAGAGGCCATGGAGAGATTTTCTTTACTGGCTTGCTTCCCCTGGCTTGCTCAGCCTGCTGTCTTATAGAATCCAAGACTTCAAACCCTGGGATGGCACCACCCACAAGGGGCCCTACCCCCTTGATCACTAATTGAGAAAATGCCCCACAGC
>NC_045030.1:114594838-114600249 GCF_008632895.1 Mastomys coucha
TGTCTTCATGGTGCCAAGTCTCAACTCCTTTGCATGACACCTTCAGTCCTGGGCCATCAATTGCAAACTGGGGCTGCACCTTCACCAATGGCCTTCCATGGCCTCTCACTGTGCCGAGCCTCAGCTACTCTTCATGACCCCTTAGTGCTGTAAAAATCAGTACCACCTGGGTGACTTTTACACATTACTAAGTCCTTCTGCAGTACAAGGTACAACCTTAGCTATCTCTGGAACATAGCTTCTTTGTGCTTTCAGAAAACACTTCCCAGAATATGTCACTTCAATGATGCTGATATCTTCTTAATCACCGCTAATTTCTTAGCTCCAGCTAACCAGCATCAGTAGTCCCAGCAATGCAAAGTTTTCGCTTTAGTAGTTCTGGTATCTTGTTAATCACAGCTGATACTTCAGCCCCAGCTAACTAGAACCACAGAATCTTCACAACATGGCCCTGATAAGAGTCTTTAATCTTCCCTCTGAAATTTCACAAGCAAGGCCTCCATCTTCTGCGCTGTTCTCAACATGATCTTCCAAGCTCCTACACAACATTCCATCGAGCTCTTAACAACCAATGTTGTGGAGAGCTGCGATGTGCCATGCCTAAAGATGGCACTGGCTACCTCCTTCTGCCAGCCTGCTAGAGTGCTCTCTGGAACAAAAGAGAGATCCTTATTTGGCTAAGGCTGATTCAGCAGGCTTGCCTCCTCATATGTGTGCCTATGTGTGTATACCATGTGGATTACTGGGTTTGGCTGCCCATGAAGTATTTAGCCTGTGGGCAGGGTCTTCTCAGTGTCAGAAGTTAGTTAGTTAGGGAGGGGGTAGTCAGTCAGTCAGAAGATTGTTAAAAGTTCCTGAAATAAACTGCGTGGGAAGAGCTCGTGTGTCGTGTCATCCCTGCTGGACAAGGGTGTGTGCCACAACTGGGGACTCGTAAGGGGAACTCCGAAGAGGCTCAGAAACCCCGCAGTCAGGACTGTGCACTGGTAAAGTTCCCGAGGTAAGTCGGGGCCATAAAGTCCGTGGGAGAGCAGGGAGTGTTACCTCTCTCTGTGAACAAAGAGGGAGTGATCAAGTTCGTGGCATAGCAAACAGAGAGTGATAAGCATGGAGAATCGAAAGTATACTTTTGGGTGGAAACTACTCATGGGAGTGTCTCAGTCACACCCAATCCTCCTGGCTCTTCAGGAACTGCTGTTAGCAAGAAATTTAAAGATTAAGAAATCAACCTTAGAAAGATTTCTGAATGAATGTGATGACATAGCCCCATGGTTTGCATTAACAGGCAATCTCACGGTGCCCTGCTGGGAAAATCTCAGCAGGGATTTAGATTTTCCTGGGTACAGGGCACTTTGAAAAAGGGGATAAAACCTATCTGGAAAATGGTGAGGAGCTGTTTGGAAGATCAGAAATGCTGTAAAGCAATTGAGGAGGGACAATCATCTTTGGAAAGGTTGCAAGAAGAAAGATCAGAGAAAGCAGAAAGTGAGAAAGGAAGCAGGAAAAGAGAACCTCTCTATCCTGATCTTAAGGATCTTGAGGATTCAGAGGACACAGATTCTGAGGGAGAATTGCGTGCTTTAGTAGAGCAGCTAGAGAGAACAGCGATAAGAAAACTGGAGAAGAAAAAAGAAAAGGAGAAGCCTCCGTTAGCATCAGTCGGTGTAAATGAAACCACTGCCACGATGCCTTTGGCCCCTCCCCCATATCTTGAAGCTACTTGGGAGGTGCAGCCAGCTCTGCCCTCTGGTGTAGGGAGATCATTTTGCCCTGGAATCTGGACTCAGGTTAGAACTGAGCTGCAATTTGCCTACCCTGTTTATCAAGACACACAGGGGAATAGACACAAGGAACCGCTTGATTTTAAAATAATTAAATCCCTGGTTGAGTCAGTCCGTACTTATGGAATTACCGCTTCCTTTACCCTAGCTCAGGTAGAAGCACTGAGTAGGCATTGCATGATACCAAGTGATTGGAGTGGCCTAGCCCGTGCCTGCTTGAGCCCAGGACAATACTTGGACTGGAGGGCTTTTCTAGTTTACTTGGACTGGAGGGCTTTTCTAGTTGAGTATGCCGCTGAACAAGCTGCAGCTAATCAGAGAAATGGTAATCCAGCTTGGGACAGAGATATGCTTCTTGGTCAAGGCAGATTCGCCAATCAGCAGACAGGATATCCTTTACAAGTCTATGAGCAACTTAATCAGATAGCCATTAGAGAGTGGAAGTCTTTGCCAAAGAAGGGAGAACTGAGTGGCAATTTAACTAAGATTCTACAGGGCCCTAAGGAGCCATTCTCAGATTTTGTAGCTCACTTGGTGGAGGCTACGGGAAAAATTTTTGGAGATCCAGACACGGCTATGCCCCTTATTAAACAGCTAGTTTATGAACAATGTACCAAGGAATGTAGAACTGCCATTACCCCATATAAGGGCAAGGGGTTGGAAGCTTGGATGAAAGTGTGTAGAGAGCTTGGAGGACCACTGACCAATGCTGGCCTCACAGCTGCAGTAGTTCAGCTGATTCAGAAGAGAGGAGGAGGCTCTAGGGCTTGTTTCAAATGTGGCAAGGCAGGACACCTTAAAAAGCAATGTCCAGAAAGAAGAAGTACAGAGAGCACAGGAAGTGGCCAGCGCCCTAAACAGCCTGGACTGTGCCCCAAATGTAAGAAAGGGAACCACTGGGCCAATGAATGTCGCTCTGTTAAGGAAATAAATGGACAACCCCTTATTCAAGGTTATGGTGGAGCCCATCCAAAAAACGGACAGTGGGGCCCACAGCCTCAGGGCCCACAAATATATGGGGCAGTAGAGAATCAGGACAGAGAACAGAGTCAAGAGAGGTGGCCCAATCTACGTCATCTGAGGAACTGCGAAGCGCCACTGCAGGTTCAGCAGGATTGGACCTCTGCTCCACCACCAAACTTGTATTGACACCCCAAATGGGAATCCAGTTAATTGAGACAGATTTTAAAGGACCCCTTGAACCTGGCACAGTGGGTTTATTGCTAGGGAGATCATCATCAGTTTTGAGAGGACTTTTTGTACACCCTGGAGATATAGATCCAGATTATACAGGAGTGGTTAAGATCATGGTAGCTTCCCCACATGGGATAACTGCTATCTCTCCTGGAGATAGAATAGCTCAATTAATTATTCTGCCAAGTCTGCATGATCTTTATGTTGCAAGGAATATAGAGAGAGGAAAGGGAGGCTTTGGGTCCATGGGAACGGATTTAATCTTTCTATCCCTGGATCTGGACCAGCACCCTGTGCTGGAATTAAAAGTAGATGAGAAAAGGATCCTTGGGCTCTTGGATATGGGAGCAGACAAGAGTATAATAACTAAGAAAGATTGGCCTTCAGGCTGGCCCATACAAATGTCTTCTCAGATGTTGCAAGGACTTGGCTATGCAGAAACTCCTGATATGAGTGTGAGGCAATTAAGGTGGCAAGATCAGGAGGGGCACTCTGGAGTAATGAAACCCTATGTACTTGAGTTGCCAATCTCCCTTTAGGGAAGAGATTTGTTAAAGGATATGGGATTTAAGTTAAGTAATGAGTATTCCGACTCCGCTCAACGTATGATGCAAGATATGGGATATGTTCCAGGCTTTGGAATAGGGAAATACTTGTAAGGGCAGAAAAGTCCCATATCTGCTCAATAAAGACAAAAGAGACAAGGCCTGGGTTTTTCCTAGGGGCCACTGAGGAGGGCATTCCCATAACTTGGAAGACGGAGGACTCGGTGTGGCTTCCTCAGTGGCCACTTTCCTCTGAAAAATTGAGTGCAGCCAAAGAGTTGGTGGCTGATCAGACGTCCTTAAATCATATAAAACCATCTGTGTCTCCCTGGAATACTATTTTTGTCATTAAAAAGAAATCTGGAAAATGGAGATTGTTGCATGATCTGCGTGCCATAAATCAACAAATGCAGATCATGGGTCCAGTGCAACGAGGCTTACCACTTTTATCATCTTTACCAGCCTCATGGCCTATAATAGTTATAGACATAAAGGATTGTTTTTTTCTCCATTCCTCTGTGTGCCAAAGATAGTGAGAGATTTGCATTTACTGTTCCATCCTGTAATCATGAAGAATCTGATCAAAGGTTTGAATGGGTAGTGTTACCCCAGGCCATGGCAAATAGCCCCACTATGTGTCAACTGTATGTGGGAGAAGCCATTGCTCCTTTGAGAAAGTATTTTTCCAGACTTGAGGTGCCTTCACTACATGGATGACATTTTGCTTTCAGCTAAGAGTGAGCAAATATTAGATCAGGACTATGAAGAATTAGTTAAGTTATTAAAAAAAGAAAAAGTTGTTTATTGCTCCTGAAAAGGTTCAAAAGGAGAATGTCGTTAATTATTTAGGAGCAAAGATTGGACCTGAAAAGATAGTACCTCAAAAGATTGAGATAAGAAAAGATAATTGAAAAACTCTAAATGATTTTCAAAAGTTGTTAGGAGATATCAATTGTGTTAGAGGCTATTTGAAGCTACCAAATTATGAACTAAGACCCTGCTATAATACTCTGATAGGTGACTCAGCACTTGATTCTCCTAGGCAATTAACAGAGGAAGCAAGAAAAGCCTTATATAAAGTGGAGGAAAGGTTGCAGAGCACATTTCTACAGAGATGGGAGGAAGGATAGCCCATCACATTGTGCGTATTTGCTACCTAAGGTCAACCTACAGGATTGCTATGGCAGGAAGGACCATTATTATGGATTTATTCTAAAGCTTCTCCAAATAAATCCATAGAACATTATCCCACTGCGGTTGCTGCTTTAGCCTTAAAGGGTGTCCATCAATGCTTGCAGTTCTTTAGAGTTGTTCCGGCCAGCATAATAGTGCCTTATTCTAGTTACCAAATTAAAATCTTGTGTGGCACTATAGATGATTGGGCTATATTGCAATGCAGTTTTGATGGAGTGATTGATAATCACTATCCCGAACATCCCTTGTTGTCATTTTTTAAGGAACATCCTGTGATATTTCCAAACATCACCTCTGTGCATCCCATTAAGGGGGCGCCAAATAGCTTTACTGATGGTTCCAAGACCAGCTGTGGGGCCTATATGGTAGAGAAACAGGAGCCTGTATTATATCAATTTCAACCAGGCTCACCTCAAATTGTGGAATTGAAAATTGTTGTGGAGGTGTTTAAAAGATGTTCATTTGAATTTAATTTGATTTCAGATTCAGCTTATGTAGTCAATGCAGTGGAAATATTAGAAATAGCAGGTCCTATTAAGAATAGTAGTACTGTATGTGCCCTATTACAAGGGTTACAAGATTTAATCTGGCAAAGGAAAAGGTGTTTTTATATTCAACATATTAGAGTGCATACAGGATTGCCTGGACCATTAAGTGAGGGTAATGATAAAGTTGATCAATGGACTAGGATGGAATG
>NC_045030.1:114600260-114602872 GCF_008632895.1 Mastomys coucha
TAGAGAAGTAGGGGCTGATCATGACCACATAGAGAGAGGGAGAAAGGGAATGGGGAGAGAGGGGGCACAAGCGGGTAAGAGGCAAGGCGGAGAAGCAGGAGTAAGAGAGAGAGGAGGGGGCAAGCATCCCCTTTTATAGGGCCAGGCCTACCTGGCTGTTGCCAGGTAACCATGGGGAGGAGCATACCTGGCTGCTGCCAGGTATCTGTGCGGGTAGAGTTTATACCGAATGCTAACATCATCTATTATAGATCTTGTGCATATCCATATAAAAGTTAAAGTAACTTTCATAATATATAAAATGTAGCTTTTTAGAACTTCCATTGCTATTCTACAAATTCCATAATTCAAGATGAGAAGTGGACTGGTAATGAATAATACTGAGTTTTCTTTTGCATGATCAAAAACTTTTTTGTTAATATTTTTACTCATTTACATTTCAAATGATATCCCACTTCCTGTTCACCTGTACAACCACCCCCTGCATCCCATCCTCCTCCCCATTTGCCTCTATGAGGGTGCCCCTCCACCCACTCTAGTCTCACTCCTCTAGCATCCCCCTATGTTGGGGCATCAAGCCTCCCTCTGTTCCCATTGATGTCAGATAAGGCCATCCTCTGCTACATATGTAACTGAAGTCCTTGCTCCCTCCATGTATACACTTTGGTTGGTAGTTTAGTCCCTGGGAGCTCTGGGTGGTCCAGTTAATTGATACTGTTGTTCTTATAGGGTTGCGATCCCCTTCAGGTCCTTCAATCCTTTCCATAGCTCTTCCAAAATACCCAACAAAGGGGAGATACAACCTGTTAAGACCATGTCTAGTAGATAGGCATGGTCCCCAGAAAAGGGATTGTACAACCCATACATCTCAAAATTTTTAACATAAACCTTTTTTTACGTAAAATAATTTACCTCATGTCTCAATGAAAATTTAGAAATCAAAATAAATACAGTCTTTCTAACATTAGCATAGATAAGGTAAACTATTATCAATTATATATTGTCAGAGTATATAAAAGTACATTTTCTATTTGTGAAAAGTTTGAAACATCCCAATGTTTGTAGCTTGTCAACTATTGCAATCACTTCTGCATGTGTGGTGGTTTGAATAAGAATAATCACCATAGGTTCATATATGTGAATGCTTAGATCTGGGTTGGTGAAATGATTTGGGTAGGATTAGGAGGTATGGCCTTGCTGGAATAGGTGTGTCATTGAGGGTGGGCTCAGAAGTTTCAAAGGCCAACACTATTCTCAGCTAGCTCTCTATCTGCCTTCTGCTTGACAATCATGATGCAATAGCTCAAGTACTGCTCCAGTAGCTGCCTATGTACCTGTTGCCTTGCTACAAGCAATAACAATAATAGACTCACCTTCTAAAACAGTAAGCAAGCCCCCAAATAAGTGTTTTTTTTAGTTGACTTGATCAAAATTTCTCTTTAGAGCAATAGGATAATAATTTAAGAGAGCATGCATTCTGCCTTGAGCTTTGTGACTGAATTTAATATAATCAGTTAAATTTGGCTTAAATACAGTCTAGCTAATAGTTGCATAAAATATTTTATTCATTTGTATAAAAATGACCTTTGTTGCAGGTTTGATGTGTGCAGAATTATAAAATAAAAAGTTATTAGTTGTGGGTGTATGAGAGACAGACAGAGACAAAGAGACAGACAAAGACAAAGACAGAGAGAGAAATGGTAGTTATTTAATGATCAAATTTTGGCAAAATTGAAAATAAAATTTCAATTATAGGTTTTATAATATAAAAGCGGCAGTACATATTTAGGGAAAAAGATACCATATGATATTTCTGTTGATCTGAAAATGGAATGTTTATGATAACTTAAATTTCAAAACAACAACAGAAATACAGGTGTTACAACTTTCAAATAATATTAAAGTCATTGCTAACTTCATTCTTCATGTATGTATATGAATGTTTCTATTTGCATGTTTATCTTCAAAGAATGTGAAAAATTACAATTTTTGATGAAATCACATGATAACCACTGAAGTGGAGACATCTAAGTTATATGGTAATACAAGATTATTTTTTTGTTAACAAAAATGTGAAAATAGATAATCAATTCCAGAATTTCAATGTGGTTGCTAAATGTAATAGACTATAATATGGAATTTTTAGGGTATGAACTTAGAAAAATATTCTACTATATTATAAACCTTTGAATATTAGTTATGAATGTATAAACAAAAGAAGAACATAATCATGTCATTAAAAACCTTGATTTGAAAAATCATCCTTGGGGCTGGAGAGATGGCTCAGCAGTTAAGACCAGTGACTGCTCTTCCAAAGGTCCTCTGTTCAATTCCCAGCAACAACGTGGTGGCACACAACTACCTGTAACAAAATCTGACTCCCTCTTCTGGTGTGTCTGAAGACAGCTACAGTGTGCTTACATATAGCAAATAAATCTTAAAAAAAAAAAACAAAAAGAAAAGAAAAGAAAAGAAAAATCATCCTCTTAAATTTCGCCACATATATATACATATATATTATAGATAACATATATGTATATATATTATATATAATGTAATAATATAATATAATATATATATAAATAATTATATAATATAATATATATACGTAT
>NC_045030.1:114603343-114607714 GCF_008632895.1 Mastomys coucha
TGTAAACTGTTCTGAAAACCATAGTATAGTTTAAAAACATGAAATAAATAATACTACTAGTAAAGAGGCTGAAATAGGAGAATGATTTCAAGACCATTATTTGGTACACAGCAAGACACTGTCACGTACAAAAAAGCAGAAAGTGTATATGGATTGTACAATATTGGACATATTTCTCCAATTACCATATTAGAGAGACCATTGGATGACCATCAACAAATTTTTAATTCCTCATATTTTTGGATTTCAATCAATTAGGATATGTTGGTAATATTAATTTTCATATTAAACTATTAAGAAAAAGTAATTGTTACTTCCTGTTATTTTTTGTTATAAGAGGCAGAATTAGGATTGTGTGGATTTGTTGAAAAATTACTTTCTTGCTTCTTCTAGGGTGTAGTTTCCCTCATGTTGATGTTTTCCACCTATTATCCTTTATAGGGCTGGATTTGTGGAAAGATACTGTGTAAATTTTGTTTTGTCATGGAATATCTTGTTTCTCCATCTATGGTAATTGAGAGTTTTGTTGGGTATAGTAGCCCAGGCTGGCATTTGTGTTCTCATAGGGTCTGTATGACATCTGCCCAGGATCTTCTAGCTTTCATAGCCTCGGGTGAGAAGTCTGGTGTAATTCTGATAGGCCTGCCCTTTATATGTTACTTGACCTTTTTCCTTTACTGCTTTTAAAATTCTTTATTTGTTTAGTGCATTTGATGTTTTGATTATTATGTGATAGAGGAATTACTTTTCTGATCCAGTCTATTTGGAGTTCTGTAGGCTTCTTCCAGATTCATGGGCATCTCTTTCTTCAGGTTGGGGATGTTTTCTTCTATAATTTTGTTGAAGATATTTACTGGCTCATTACATTGGGAGTCTTCACTCTCTTTTATACCTATTATCTTTAGGTTTGGTCTTCTCACTGCGTCCTGGATTTCCTGGATGTTTTGGGTTAGGAACTTTTTGCTTTGTGCATTTTCTTTGACTGTTGTGTTGATGTTTTCTATGGTGTCTTCTGCACCTGAGATTCTCTCTTCTGTCTCTTGTATTCTGTTGGTGATGCTTGCATCTATGACTTCTGACTTCTTTCCTAGGTTTTCTATCTCCAGGGTTGTCTCTCTTTCTGATTTCTTTAGTTTCTATTTCCATTTTTAGATTCTGGATGGTTTTGTTCATTTCTTTCACTGAATCATATTCTTACCCTCACCTAATATCTGTGTCACCCTCCAAGCAGAACCATTGTTCATTGAAACAGTTGGTGAATGACTTTATGGATAGACCATCTTACTATACACACCATTTCTTAAATGAATGTAACCTGTTCTCTGTGAGCTGAGAATAAAGACACTCAATCAAGTCAAATAGTGTTGACCATAGCAGGAAGTCTGTATCCAAAAATTGTGCCTACAATTCATTCCTTGGTACAGCAGAACTATCAACTCTCAGCTTAGCTACTATCATGTCCACTTAGTCCAGCAAGAAAGACGCCACATACAAGCTCTTCTTTTAGCAGCTTATTCAGGAACCTTCATCAGTCTTCAGCACCAAGGGCAACGCCCTTGGCCGTTAAGCACTCCCAAGCTTAGCCAATCCCAATGGGCCACATGGCAAAAGCAGATAGGTCACCAAATGCGGAAGCAACCAAGGGCAACAAGCTTAGCCAAATAAGGGCTTTGTTTATGAGACTGCTTGCTCTCGGGACGGCAGAAGCCAGCGCCGTCTTGGGGCACAGCTCAAGCGGCTTTCCACAGTTCCCCCTTTCAGTTTTTAAATGAAACAGGCAAGAGTAGAGGTCTGATCTCTGATGCTGGAAACAGGGACATTGTACTGATCCTTACTTAGGTGTCATCCACACCCATCCAATACCTTTTTCTCAGAGGCGGGGCCTGGGGTCTCAACCCCCATGCAATCAAATGTGCTCTTCTCGGGGCCGCTAGAAGCTGACCCGGAGTGCAGTGCTTCGCCTTGCAGCCTGAATGTGACGATCATTTTTGCATGACTGCCAGCCATGCCTGGGGAAACTGTCCTGCCTCAATGGCTGTAAATGCCTGCACAATCATGGCTGCATCCTGCCTTTGAGTGAACCTGATCCTGCAGATATACCACAGGCCCACAAGGCAGACCAGCAATAGGAGACCAACCATAGCTTCCATGCCCACCCATTCTTTCCAAGATGACAAGCCAGAGGCTAATCCAACATCCACCCGTGTGGAATTGACTGTAGCCATGGACAATCTCAGTTGATCCATCAGATCCTCAAAATTCACTGACCAATTTTCTTGGCTCCGCTTAGCTCTCCATCAGGAACAGGAGCAGGAGGTTGCACAGAACTTTCAGGCAAGATCTATTCATTTTGCGTGGCACTCTTCCGCGTCAGTCATTCGGGAACCCACAGAGGCTCCAAACGATCCTGGGGAAAAACACAAACAGATCATCTCGCCCACACCAACACTGGATCAGGACCATGTCATATGCCTGTGATCACATCCTTCCATTTCACAAATACCTTCAAGGAATCTCTGCTGCACTGATGACGATCCACAGCAGAAAGGCCATCCACATCCACATCCAAATTTAAAAAAATTAAGGTAAAAAGGGCAAGGGCTATTCTTTCTTTTGGGGTATAGCCTTGGCCAATTCCCACTTTTTGTTTTTGTAAAAGCTCCTTCAAGGTGCTATAAGCATACTCCACAATTCCCTGCCCTTGAGGATTATATGGCAAGCCATGGGAGACATGAACTTCCATCTGTTTACAAAAGGACTTAAAAATCTGAGCTGTATAGGCAGGTCCATTATCTATTTTTAGCTGCTGGGGTTTGCTCCAAGCAGCCCATGCCTCTAAGCAATGCGAGTTCACATTGCGTGTCATTTCTCCACTCAAAGGGGTGGCATGGATAATCCCAGAACAGGTATCCACAGAAACATGAACATATTTCAATGTTCCAAACTCAGAAATATGAGTTACATCCATTTGTCATAGCTTAAGTGGACAGAGGCCCTGTGGATTCACCCCCACTGTGGGGGGGGTGATAAAATACCACACATTGAGGGCAATCTAAAACTACTTGTCAAGCATCGGCACAGGACAACTTAAATTTCTGTTGTAAGGTTTTAGCATTCACATGAAAAGTCTGATGAAATTGTTTTGCCATTTCTATAGAGGAGCTCATAAAAATACATTCCATTCTAGTCCAATGATCCACAAGCTCATTTCCTTCACTCAAAGGTCCTGGCAAACCAGTATGAGCATGAATATGCCGTAATGCCCCTAGGAGAAGTCACCATGATCTTTATAACACCGGTGTATTCAGGATTGATCACGCCAGGGTGGACAATCAATCCTCTTAGGGCAGAAGATGATCGGCCAAGTAATAACCCCACTGTGCCTGACTCAGGATCACCAAAGATTCTGCCTGCAGCTTCTACTAATCTAGCTACAAAGTCTGAAGAGGGCTCCATGGGTCCCTGTAAGATCTTAGTAAGATTACCACTCACCTCCCCTTTATTTGGTTAACTTGCTCAAACACCTGCACTGGATAGCCTGTCTATTGATTAGCAAATCTACCCTGTCCTAGTAGCATATCTCGATCCCAGGCAGGACTTCCTACAGTGTGATTTGCAACAGCTTGCTCACTAGCATACTCAATCAAAAATGTCTTCCAATCCAAATACTGCCCCGGGCTCAGGCAAGCGCAGGCCAGACCACTCCAGTCACTTGGCATCATGCAATGTCTATTAAGAGCCTCCACATGAGCTAAAGTAAAAAAGGCAGTAACTATGCCATAAGTACGAACAGATTCAGCCAAGGATTTAATTACTTTAAAATCGAGCGGTTCCTCATGTTTCCTTGAGCATCTTGAAAAACTGGGCAGGCGAGCTGGAGCTCCGACCTCACCGCTCGCCAAACCTCTGGGCAAAAGGAGCGGCCTGAACCCCCACTGTTGATTGGAATATAGGGGGAGGTGCTGATGGCATGCAGCCTGGGGGGCCCGTGTCATTCTCTGGGCCCTTTTTCCTGCACTTCTCTTTAATAGAGCTTCTCTCAATCTTTTCAACTAAAACCTGTAATTCTTCATCTGTATCAGACCACTCGGTATCTGAAGCTCCCTTCTCTGACTTCACAGATCGCTCTTCCTTCAGCTGCTTTAATGCGACTTTCCCCTCTTCCACAGCCTTATAACAGCGCTGATCCTCCAAACAGCTCCTAACGAGCTTCCACACAGGTCTTACCCCTGCTTTCAAAATACCCTGGTCCCAGGAGAAATCTAGATCCTTCCTTAGCTTATCCCAACATGAAAGGGTAAGGTTCCCAGACACCGTGAACCAAGGGGCAGCAGGGTCACACTCACTAAGGAACCTCTCCAGTATGCTCTT
>NC_045030.1:114610893-114613989 GCF_008632895.1 Mastomys coucha
TGGAAGGGGGAAGGGGAAAAAAGAAAAGAAAAGGAAGGGGAAAGGGGGAGAAAATAAGAAAAAGCGAGTCAGAGGCACTGGCGCGTCTGCTCGCGGGGGAAGGCTAGGGAGGGAGGCCAGTATGCTCTTCTTAATTTCTAAATTTTTTTGACAATAACAGCTCTTGAAAAATAACAGCCAGAAAAATTGGGTGCGATTGCGAGGCGCCCATTGTTACTTTTGTTTTACTCTTGGTTCGCCACTCCTGGAAGCTTTATCACTCCTTCTCGGAGTCCTTATAGCCTCTACTTCCAAGGTCCTTATTGGCTCTACTTCCGAGGTCCTTATTGCCCCAACTTACCTGGGAACTTACCAACTGCCTGCTCTGACTGCAAAAACTTCTGAGTCTCCTCGAGTGAAGGAGGAGTGAGTTCCCCGTTCTGACCTCCACTTATCGCGTCCACCTCGACCAGCAAGAAAGATGCAACCCACGAGCTCTTCTTTTAGCAGTTTATTCAGGAACCTTCAACAGTCTTCAGCACCAAGGGCAACGCCCTTGGCCGTTAAGCACTCTCAAGCTTAGCCAATCCCAATGGGCTACATGGCAAAAGCGGATAGGTCACCAAATGCTGAAGCAACCAAGGGCAACAAGCTTAGACAAATAAGGGCTTTGTTTGTGAGACCTCTTGCTCTCGGGATGGTGGAAGCCAGCGCTGTCTCGGGGCACTACTCAAGCGGCTTTCCACAAGCTACAATGGAGGTAAAATCCTTTGGTGATGTGAGGGCCATAGAAGTACAGCCTTATTACAATGAAATCCAATGTCTAAAAATTGTTTTTATTTTGGGCTTGTTCCACAGTAAGAACCAAGATTTTAAGCTCTACAAAATATAAAACAAACAAAAATACTTTATATATTTATGTTCACTTAAAAAAATACTAGTGAAGTATTATTTTAAAACATACAGTTAATATATTTGGAGTTATTTAAAATTTATATTGAGAAAAATGTATGTATTTTCAGTATTGTAGACAAGTATCTACATAAGACTGTTAAATTCAGTGTTGTTTTATATCAAATAACTTTTATAATATTCATTTTTATTATAATATTTTATAAATTTTAAAGAATATAATAACAAAGGTATTGTAGGTATTGAAGGGGATCTCTGGGAGGCATTGGGGTACAAAAGGGAAACAAGAATGTGATATAATTGTATTACTTAAATATGTTTTTAAATGTTAACAAATTCAAATAAGTTGAAATCATGTACCTTTTCTCATCATAATGCAATAAAACTTAAATCAATAAAAAAAAAAGATGTTTTTGGGTCCTTTCAGTTCAGTATCTTCTCTTTCTTCTATTCCTACTAGTCTTAGATTTGGTCTTTACATTGTGTCCTGGATTTCCTGGATGTTTTGAATTAGGAATATTTTCATGCTTTGTATTTTCTTTGACCATTGCGTCAATATCTTCTATGGTATCTTTAATGCTGGAGATTTTCTCTTCTATCTCTTATATTCTGTTGGTGATACTTGTATCTATAGCATCTGACTTCTTCCCAACATTTTCCATTTCCAGGGTTATCAATATTTGTGATTCCTTTATTGTTTGTATTTCTACTATTAGGTCTTAGAATGCTTTTTTCAATTCCTTCACCTGCTTGTGTTTTCCTATTTTTTTTGGTGGGATTTATTTGTTTCCTCTTTAAGGCCTTCGATCTGTTTAACTGTGATTCTTTATATCTATTATTTATATAGAATTATTTATACCTTCCTTAAATGTCTCTGTTATCTTCCTGAGATGATATTTTAGGTGAGCATCATGCTTTTCAGGTGTGTTGGCATATCTAAGATTTTCTGTGGTATGAAAGTTGGATTCTGATAGTGTCAAAGTATATTGGCTTCTGTTGGATATGATCTTGTGCTTGCCTCTCTTCATCTGGATATATCTGGTGTTAGCTGGCCTGGGTATCTTTGTTTGGAGCTTGTCTCATGGGAACCTGGGTTGTAGCAGATCTCCTAAGAGACCTGTAGCTTGTGGGGTGTTGAGAGGGGCAGACATACAGATCAAACCAGGCAGAGTTATAGACTATAATGGAAATAAGAGTGTAATTAGATAATATAATTATAATTAAATAATTAAAAAATAAATAAAATAAAAAAGAAGAGAAAAGCAAACACTGCAATATCAATACAAAAATTTCAATGATATATTAGAATGTCAATGACTATAATTCCCTTATCAAAAGACATATTGTAATAGATGAGATGAAAAAATAGGAATATGAAAAGATTCTGAATTAGTAATCATAAGAAAGAGATAGCACATGCATATATGTAAACAATTATAACTCGAGAAATTGAGAAAGCAAAAAGGAAAATAAACCCAATCTTAAAAGAACACACATGGTATGCACTCACTGATTAGTGAATATTAGCCAAAAAAAACTCAGCATAGTCAAGATACAATTCACAGATCATATGAAGCTCAAGAAGGAAGACCAAAGTGTGGATACTTCAGTCCTTCCTAGAAAGGGGAACAAAATACCCATGGGAGGAGATACAAAGAAAAGTGTGAAATAGAGGCTGAAAGAAGGGCCATGCAGAGACTGTACTACCTGGGGATCCATCCCATATATAGACAACAAACATAGACACTATTGTGTATGCCAAAACGTGCTTGCTGACAGGAGCCTGTTATAGCTGTCTCCTGTGAGGCTCTGCCAGAGCCTGACAAATACAGAGGTTGATACTCAGAGACAACTATTGGACTGAGCACAGGGTCCTCAATGGAGGAGTGAGAGAAAGGATTGAAGGAACTGAAGGGGTTTGCAACCCCATAGGAGGAACAACAATATCAACTAACCAGGCTCCCCAGAGCTTCCAGGAACTAAACCACCAACCAAAGAGTACACATGGAGTGACCCATGTCTCTAGCTGCATATGTAGCAGAGTATGGCTTTTCTGGAAATCAGTAGGAGGAAAGGCCCCTGATCCTATGAAGGCTCTATGTCCCAGTATAGGGGAATGCCAGCACAGCAAAGCAGGAGAGAGTAGGTGGGTGGGGGAACATGCTCATAGAAGCAGGGGGAGGGGGAAAAAGGATAGGAGGTTGT
>NC_045030.1:114614052-114614853 GCF_008632895.1 Mastomys coucha
AAAAAAACAGAAAAAGAAAAAGAAAATAAAAGACAAGAAAGGAAAAGAAACAAACAAAGAAAACAAAAGAATGAAAAAAGAACAAAGAGGTGTAAGAAAAATCTCTAGAGAAATATCAGGCCATTAATGATGAATGAGAGAAGGCAAGAATGTCTTTAGCTGTGGATGGGGTAGTGTGAGGAATACAGAGAGGAGGAAGGAAGAGGATTAAATAACATTAAAAATGTTTTTAAAGGACAGGGAGTCATTTATATCCATCTACCTTTATATATAATGTAAATGAATCTACCATACTCTAGTATTAATGCTCTGCCCAAATGCCACAGACTATCCAACAATATCCCTAGTAGTAGATATATTATAGTAAAACTCTTGTATCTTAGTCATAGGGATAATTGAAAAAGAGGGGCAGAAATATTTTAAGATGTAGAGAAATGAGAAGTTTTCATGAGGGAGTGCCTTCTAGTAATGCCAGAAGCTATGATCATAAAATTATACCATAATTACTGCCCAAATGTGATCTGAACAAGTGAACAGCAAGGATATATATATAGATATAGACATAGACATAGAAGTAGACATAGACAGACATAGACATAGACATATATAGATATATATAGGGAGAAAGAGTAGAAAAGAAAAGAAAAGAAAGAAAGAAAGAGTAGAACAAAGAGTAATAAGAAGGAGTTCTAGAGAAAATATCAGGCTATTAACTATGAATGAAGGAAAGCAAGAATATATAGGTGCCTTCAACTGGGGAGGGGAGAGTAAGAGGAATTGCATATATGCATATTTATATGT
>NC_045030.1:114614863-114623503 GCF_008632895.1 Mastomys coucha
AACTAACCAGACTCCCCAGAACTCCCAGGGACTAAACCACAAACCAAAGAGTATACATTGGGTGACCCATGGCTTTATTTTCATGTAGAAAATAAAGAAATGCTATAATTACAATACCAAAAATAAAATTAAAAAGGCTGGAAATGTATCAACTGCAAATTTGAGCTATATATTTATTGAGCGTATAACTCAAATTATTATTCATGTTCACTGGTACTCCATCCATGATAGTCAAAATTTGAAAATAATATAAATATTCATTATTCTTTGAATGAATATTGAGAATGTGGCACATTTATACCATGGAACAATACTCCATTTTTGGAAAATAGAAATTACAGTTTCATGTATATGGAAATAAGGCAGTCATACTGATTGAGGTAAAATAGACCCAGAAAAACAAACATAGCATGTTGTCTCTTATATGTGACTATTGTTTTTGAAGCTTTAGATGTATGTGTTTCATTCCGAATATCTATAGTGATTGGGTAATGAGTAAGGGACCAGTTGGGAGGAAGGAATAGTCTACTGAATAGAAAATAGTGCATAGTGCTATAAATGAATGAAAGGGAAATTAAAATAAAAGTGTTAAATGGGGAGTGAGATGGGAGGATGATATAAAGGAGAGAGAATAGGCAGTGATAACTAACATTAAAGTCCTTTTGAAAACCAATATGGAAACTTACTCCTATGGAAGCTTCCTAAAATACATACACATGCACAGGCACACACACACTAATATATATATATATATATATATATATATATATATATAATATAATACAATATATTGGATATAATATATGCATATATATGTATATATGAATATATACATATATATACATATATATATATAAAATTGGAGGATGTAATGTTCCAACTAAATATAATACACTCTCACGTAAATCCCTATTACAAAGAATGGGTTAATATTTTTTGAGACATTTGTAAAAAGTGTCAAAATGAACCACCCTTCAAACAAAAAATCTGATAGTAAGGCTCTATTACTTAAGACACTGCATATTTATGTTATGAAATATAAAAAATAAAACCAGTAATCAATTAGCATATTTGTCCTTAATCACTAGGGTTCATAGTGCTAGAAGGTTCTGTGCATGATACTAGAACAAAAAAAAGTGGTATTATTTTTTACCCAGTTATGAGCCCTGACCAGCCTGCTGGATAGAACAACTGGTATCCTATCAGCACAAATGTTATGAGACTAGCCACTCACCTTTTGATTCAATCTAAGGCATACTCTTTGAAATCTATGCAAATGACACTGTTAATAAATCCCAAAACCTATGACTAGATAGCACTTTGTCCATGGGAGCAAGGCTCTTAACAATTATTCTGCAAATGAACATAACAATAGAATGATTCCTAACAACATATTGCTAAAGTGGTAGATGATTACATCACTAAATTCTCAACAGAGATGCTTCTTATAGTAGATGGTATTTAATACCACTAAAGCCCTACAATTAGAAAACATGAAGAGAGTAAGATACTTTGGAACTTTCAGTCCTAAATAGCATGTCTATAATAGAACCATACCCTTACGGAAAAGGAATCTATACACAGGAGTAGACAGAAGGATTGATGAGCCATAATTGTTGGACAACTCCAAGAAAACACTATGTTTTAGACATAACAGGACTGGTACACTGATGAGTTCACACACACACACACACACACACACACACACACACACACACACACACAGAAACTATGCTAAGATGCACAAAATTCTCACAAGTTCTAACCCGACATAATCTCAGCAAGAAAAGGGGCCGTGAACATAAAATCATATATTTTTCTAGGAATCTATTTGTAATTCATACCTCTTGAGAAAGAAAATATTAAATAAATAATGCATAGAACCAGGATATATCAACTATGCTCCAGATCAGGGTTCATGCTCAGGGATAGTTTCCCAGTACAAATTGAACTACATGTATTTTGTGCCTTGTTTGTCTTGGTTTTGAGAGTGAAAGAAAATGAAACTGGGTGGGTAAAGGGTAGTATCTATGCTGAGTGAGAATCAGGAAAGAACATGATCAAAAAATGCTGTTTAAAATTTAAAATATAAAAGAAACAAAAATAAATACAAAATAAAATTCACAGGTAAGTGGATAAAACTAGAAAAAATACATATAATCTGACTTAGCTAACACCCAGAAAGACAGACACTGAATTGTTTCTCTCTCATCTGCATCCTGACTCTTTAATTGTGTGTACTTCAGGTGCTTCTGAAAGGTAGGAAGCTAGAATATAGATAGTTGGAGAGAAGATTGCTCTAAGGGATGAGTAGCATGTATGTAAAAAATGAGTGCTGAAGGGGACCACTTACAGTGGGCACATTCAAATAGAAAGAGAAAGGTGAGAATTGGGGACAAAACAAGGCTCAATGAAGTATAATCAAAATGAAGAAACTATGAAAGAACCACATGGAAACTTAACCAGCTGGTATCAGAATTAAAAAAAAAAAACATATAGGGATTCTGAATGCAGACAACCCACAAAGACACACAATGCCAGTCCTATAAATTATGTGCCACTAAACAAAATTACCATACCAGCTGTTTTGATATACTTTTTAGGAGCTGTTGATTACAGAGGAACCTCAATTGAATCTTGCTATTGCACATGAATGAATTCAACAAGAATAAAATTATGTATAATATCCTGTTGATGAAAGCACTACAATAAGGAAATGAAGATAGAACTGAGCTGAAAGCTTCCTTCCTACTCATTATTTTCATAGCACCCTATGTTGACACGTGGGCTGCTGTAAGAAGAAAACACCAATTGTCATGTCTGGACACAAAGTGTTTTAGTTACAATACAAATCACAAGAGAAGATATGTAGCCTGCGCAGTCTTCTCGCTGGGAAGAAGACACACGGACACACTAGGTTCCTTCTGCAGCAACTGTTTATTGTCTCCATCCATAGGGAAAAAGGTGTCGAGCCCAAAATCCGCACTGCTTATATACACCACAGTGCGGCGTATCTGCCCACAGCGTGGTGTGTCTGCTCATGATTGGCTGTCTGCTCCTTACCCTACATAACGCCCCGGGATGGGCCGTGACATGGTGTCCTTTTCACTCCATGCACATGTGCAAACAGTTCTCCACGCACATGAGCAAACAGTTGTCCACTAGGAGTTAACAGAGGAAGTAGGTGCCATCCGGCCATGGCGAATGCCTCTCCAGCTTCACGGCTCCCCACAAAGATATGCTTTTTGGATAAATAATGGCACAGCTGTCATAGAGGTATCCACCCACTATCAGATTGAGATTTCTGGCCTCCCTACAAAATTAAATCCACAACAAATACAGTAAATTTGGTACAATACCTTAGACTGAAAATGTCTAAGGTCCTTTGTAAATGAGAGAATTCACTTCTGGTTTTAAAATTATAGTTTATTCTTTTATTGCTAATTGTCATATCTGAAGCTTACTGCCTTCATCTACTAACCTAGACCTAGACTAGAAGTTTCTTCTCTCCACGCAATCTAATGGAGGCCTATAATGTCTTCAGCCTCTGAGACCTACTGCTGAATAAGCTCCCCCTTTCTAGCCATTTCAGAACTCTCACTGATTGGTTCAACTCAGCTGTTACGACTCAAAAACTTCTCACTACACTAACTGATTCAATCTGACTCCTCTCAGGTCTCCTGAATTGCTCTGCTTAGCTTTGTATTAACTCTACCAATCTGTTCTGATCTTCTGGTTCCCCATTCTCAGACTTGTTACATATTTACCTGTCTGTCTATCTTGTTCTCTCTTCAATCCGCCTCTGTAAAGCTCTCCCAGGAAAACTGCTTCCTTCCCCCTTTGCACTGCCCCTTAAGTAACTTTCCTTTCTTCTCACTTCACTGAGAGGTGGGCATATCCTAATCCTATTCTGTCAAATCTTTCTCTGATCATTACTTAGTCTGCCATTCAATTAGACATCACATTCAAACATGGGTGCGTCCTTCTCCAAACTAATTTTACCTTCATTGTATGGTATTAAAGATGTGTATTGAGGGCATGTCTGTATTTCAGCCAGACGGATTAAAGGTATGAGTTAAGGGCTGAGGCATATCACAACTAGAAACAGTACTTTTCAGCAAATAACACAGTCTCAGGGTTCATACTATGATCACTTATCTTGCAACAACTAGTTATGGGGGTTAATTGACATTGCATCTAAGAGTTGTCTAAATATATGTTTATACACAAAGTCAATGCATTTTCAATCCTTAATCAGAGAAGATTAACAGCATGTAACTGCTCAAATTCTTGAAAATAGGTGAAGGTGGAATGCTTAGCCAAGACACTTAGATCACTCACATTAAGATTCTGGAAACATTGTAGAAGAAAAATTATCTTGTGGAACAGAGAGAGTAACATATAAGTAAAATGAGATGGTAAATAAAATAAAAGTGATGGTAAGACTCATAAGAGCAGGAATATAGAACAATCTATGAAATTCCATATATCTGTTCCAATCTTGAACTCAGTGCAATTATATTTGCCTAAATGGAGCATATAGAAGAATAGGCCTTTTAATAACCAACATCAAATGGGACGGAGTAATGGAGCCCTGCTCTTAGTCCTTACTGAAGTAGGCAACTAATAGATTTTTTGGACATGCTGAGTCTTCACCATCAGTGATTAATAACACTGATAAATGTAGTACACTCCTATGGTTGTTGTAAACCTATTTTCACAAAGATATCCCTGGCTAAATATTTCAGTTTCAAAACAAAAACATATGAATATGCAGCAAGGGCTTTTAAGAAACAGAGGGTTTTGAATGATGTCTGTTACCATCTATTAAGATATCTCAAAAGTATATAAAATAATAAACACACTGTGTTATCTTTGTATTAAAATAAACAGTGTGTGAAGATACTATATTGTATCCAACCAACAAATACATAAACATTTCTAGATCAAAATTCTGTGATATATATTTTGGATAAGATATTAAAAAGATGCAAAATTTGATTTTTACATTTTTTTATCTTACAATTTCTCTTGTATGTTTCAATCCCAAGTGTGAAATTTACACATAGAATGAACAGAAAACACAAGCAAATCTCCTAATAAGCAAGTAAAATATATAGATATTATATGTAATGAAGTGTTGCAGAAAATCAAAAATTAAAGGACATTTCCATTCTTGTTCCTTCCACAGAAAACCAAACGAAATAGTTAATATTTATCTAATCACTAGAGAAATCATTAGGAGTCAGGCCTAATGAATCATCTTACTTAATTGAATATACTATGTAAACATGGCTATGGAAGAGAAAAATTAATTAGTTTCTGAAAAGACAAGATTCTTACTCTGACATAAAAATATTAAAATTAGACTACAAGCATACTCAAATTGAGTCTAATGAAGTTTTGTAGCATGAAAGGAATGAAATTAAAAATGATATTTAATAAGTGATAATAATTTAACCTACAGGATTATCAGAATACTAAATAGGATATAATGATAAAACAGAATGAGATTTTAATTTCTAGATAACAAAAAGTTAAATTAAATTGATAACATCTTTATCCTTTTACATTATTAAAAGTATTTCATAATTCAGAACAAAGAACCACTCATTTTACTGGCATATTCTCTTTTCTTAGTGACCTACTGTGAAACAGTTTTATCATTTGGAATATTCCTGGATAATAGCAAAAATGTATAGGAAAAGTCATAATTATTTGACTTGGGCGTGGAAGACAGCATTACTCTTTTCTTCTGTAATACGTATGGCAGCTACTTTCTTTGAAGTTATTATAATTTTATTTTATAATTGATTTGTCATAGGATCAAATTAAAACAAGTAGAGAATTTACATTGTTAGTCCCATAGACTAAAATCCTGTCAGGAACTATGTAGTCATTATGTAAATGTTAGTAAGTGAGAATTAATTATTTTTATAGAAAGTCAACACATTCAACAATAACTACTACTAGCTGGGGGTTATTAAAATAGTAAGAGCTAATTGCTGAATGTCTACATTATGGCAAGTAACTGTCTTTACCAAAAGCTTTTACATCTGTTTTTATTTCTCTTCTATTCTTTTCTTTTTCCTTTTCTTTTGTTACTTTTTTTATAATACACCCAAAATGTAAATATTTTCCTGTTTTTGATAAGGTATCTTTAGTAAGAATTAAATAGAGTTTGTATATAAGGTTATTAAGTTTTGAAGTCATAGCTATACTTTATTTGTTCATGACTCTGAAAGCACATAGTCTTATCTTCAAATACTCAGAGATCAGGTCACAATATGTAATTACATCAATTAAATTAATTAAAAGTACAGGATGTTGTTGAAAGATATGCTATTTCTCAGAAATATTAGAGAAGTTACTGTTTAAAATAATTCAATTGTATGTATAACAAACATTTACATAAATAAAATGTTATATCCTAGAAAATTGAGAAATATTATATAATAGTAATATGTTAAATGTATTTGTGTAGTAAGGAGTGAATCAAATTTGAATTAATTGAAACTATAGTAATTGTATAGAGAAAGGACATATGGAGCTGAGGGGTTTGCAGCCCCTTAGGACAAACAACAATATGAACTAACTAGTACCCTCAGAACTCCCAGGGTCTCAACCACCAACCAAGGACTGCACATGATGGGCCTGATTGTTCTGGCAGCATGTGTACAGTAGAGAATTGCAAATTTGATCATCAATAGGAGGAGAGGACCTCGGCCCTGTGAAGGTTCTGTGCCCCAGTGTAGGCGATTCCCAGGGCCAATAAGTGGGAGAGGGTGGGGTGGCAGGCATGGGGAGGGGGGAGGCAAGAGTGGTTTGTTCTTGTTGCTTTTGTTTGTTTGCTTGTTTTTTGGAGGGGAAACTGGGAAAGGAGAAATTTACATGTAAATAAAGAAACTATCTAATAAAAAAATAAAAAAAAGAAAAAAAGAAATGGTGTGTGTATTAAGATGGTCTATCCATAGTCATTCACCAACTGTTTCAATGAACAATGGTTCTGCTTGGAAGGTGGCACAGACATTAGGTGAGGGTAAGAATCTGGTTCATTGGCTGTGATGATTTTGAAAAGCATTCATCTCAGAGGAAGTGATAAAGTCCTCTTCTTCTAACTTGATACAAGAGCTACAAACGTCAAGCAAAGCATTCAGTCTCACTCTTTGTTGTTCTCTTACAAGCCACATCCCAATTTAATTGTCTACATTTCTCTTGGGTATAGAAATACTTTTGTAAGCTGTTCTGAAAACCGTAGTATAGTGTAAAAACATGAAATAAACTATATTATTAATAGAGATGCTGAGATAGGAGAAGTAAGATCTCAAGACCATTATGTTGTACACAGCAACTGTCACAAACAAACAAGGTATATATGGATTATATAATATTGAACTTATTTCTCCAATTACCATATTAGAGAGGACATTGGATGATGATCAACAAATTTCTAATTCCTCATATTTTTGAATTTCAATTAGAATATGTTGATAATATTAATTTTCATATTAATATATTAAGAAAAAGTAATTGTTACTTCCTGTTTGATTTTGTGGTATGAGGTGGAATTAGATTTGGGTGGATTTGTTGAAAAATTACTTTCTTGCTTCCTCTAGGGTGTAGTTTTGCTTTTTATGTTGATGTTTTCCATCTATTATCCTTTGCAGGGCTGGAATTGTGAAAAGATATTGTGTAAATTTTGTTTTGTCATGGAAGTCTGTATCCAAAAATTGTGCCTACAATTCATTCCTTGGTGCAGCAGAACTGTCAACTCTCAGCTTAGCTATAATGGAGGTAAAATCCTTTGGTGATATGAGGGTCATTAAAGTACAGCCTTATTACAATGAAACCCAATGTCTAAAAATTATTCTTATTTTAGGCTTGCACAACAGTAATAACCAGGATTTTAAGCTCTACTAAATACAAAGCAAACAAACAAATAAAAAGACTTGATATATTTATGTTAATTTAAGTAAATACTAGTAGTGTTTTATTATTTTGAAATATACAGTTAATATGTTTAGAGTTATTTATAATTTATATTGAGAAAAATGTATGTATTTTCAGTATTGCTGTAGATGAGCATCTACATAAGTCTGTTAAATTGATTGTTGTTTTATATCAAACAACTTTTATTATATCCTCATTTTGTTATAATATTTATAAATTTTAAAGAATATGACAAGAAGATATTATAGGTATTGCAGGGGGTTCTCTGGGAGGAGTTGGGGTACAAAAAGGAAACAAGAATGTGATTTAATTCTATTTACTTAAAATGTTTTTAAATATTAACAAATTCAGATAAATTAAAATCGTGTAACTTTTCTCATCATAATGCAATAAAACTTAAGAATAATTCATAATAAACAAACAAACAAAAAAGAAAAAAGTCATTGGCAATGTTTAAACAGCAAGTAGTGGGGACAGTATTGTGAGTATATTAGTTTCTGGAAACTGTCAAGGCAATAGGAAAAAAGAACCAAAATCACCTGAAGTGAGACAAGCACCACTGCCCTCAGAAGCACCATTTTTAGGTTTGCAGAACCTGAGCAGAAGACACACACAGTCATGTCATGATATAGCTGTCTCCTGAGAGGCTCTGACAGTACCCGACTAATACAGAAGTAGAGGCTCACAGCC
>NC_045030.1:114623845-114627017 GCF_008632895.1 Mastomys coucha
CTGGTAAATTAATGAAACATAAAAAAATCATCTTGAGTCAGTTACTTCTGGTTTAAGTAAACAAATATGGTATGTATTTGTTTGTATGTGGATGTTAGTTATTTGTGAAATAAAAATGTGAATTCTGGGAGGAATAGCTAGAAATATGGATCATTTGAGAGGTTATATGTAAACTTAATACACTTGCAGTTTCATAAAATTTATAGATATATGAAAGTGGTTATAAATGGGATGACCAAAGAACAGGAAAATTGAGCCCCAGCTGGACATAACTTATGACCAAATGAAGCCTCCAGTTCCTCGAGTGGATTGTAAGTAATTGATTTATTGATTAGAGAGGTTACATGGGAACCCCCAAATAAATCAGGCTATTTGAAAGTTTATTGATTTCTCTCCACGATCATGATGATAAGACCCTATTGTGGAAGATACTACTAATAAAACTAATTGAATATGGAGAGGTCAAGCTTATGTCTATCTAGACCCTCATCCTTACTGACTGGTTTTCATGGTACTGGAAGTTACTCTGTGTGCTACAGAAGAAACACCAGCCTAGGCAGATACAAACCCTCAATCTGCAATGATATCCTGCCTTCTAGATGCACTCATGCCCTTTGGGGGTAAACAACAAAAATCTGATTGGATTTAAGATCAATCCATGAGATGTATGTAACCCATCCTCCTCAACACCACATGGGTGGTTAAAAACTGGAGACTAGGATAAATCCAAATTCTATTTTTTCTGTAAGAAAATAGGAAAGTCATATCTAGTCCCTGATTTTAGTGGGATTGCCTCAAGTTTTTCTCCATTTAGTTTGATGTTGGCTACTGGTTTGCTGTATATTGTTTTTACTATGTATAGATATGGGTCTTGAATTCCCAATCTTTCTAAGACTTTTACCATGAAGGGGTATTGAATATTCTCAAATGCATTTTCAGCATCTAATGAGAAGATCATGTTTTTTTCCCTTGGAGTTTGTTTATATAGTGGATTGTGTTAATGGATTTCTATATATTGAACCATTCCTGCATCCCTGGGATGAAGCCTACTAGATCATGGTGATCATTTTGATGTGTTCTTGGATCAAGGATTAGACAAGGATGCCCACTCTTCCTTCTTCCTACTTATTCAATATTATACTAGATGTCCTAGCCAGAGTGATTAAAAAAACAAAAGGAGATCAAAGAGATACAAATTGGAAAGGAAGAAGTCAAAATATCACTATTTGCAGATGATATCATAATATACTTAAGTTACCCCCAAATTTCCTCCAGAGAAGTCCTAAACCTAATAAACAACTTTAGAAAAATAGCTAGATATAAAATTAACTCAAACACATCAGTAGCCTTCCTCTATTCAAAGGATAGAAAGACTGAGATAGAAATTAGGGAAATGCACCCTTCATAATAGTCACAAACAATATAAAATAACTTGGTGTGACTTTAACCAAGCAAACGAAAAATCTGTATGACTAGAACATTAAGTCCTGAAGAAAGAAATTAAAGACGATGAAAAGATCTCCAATTCTTATGCATTGGCAGCAGTGATATAGTAAAAATGACCATCTTTGAAAGATGGGAAGGAGAGGAAGAGATAAGATGGAATCTATAGGAGAGGAAGAGGAGCCAGAACTACACAGTACTGGGGGCCATAAGTATTGTGGATTACTTAGATATATTATTAAATAATAAGTGAGGCATGTTTGCCCCATCTAGGTGTATAGCTTGTCTTTATATAAATTGAGTATTGTATTCCTTGTATGGACATTTTGAAGGTTGAGAATTTACTAATATAAATGTGACTGAAAATTTAAAAAAAAAAAATGTCCATCTTGCCGAAAGCAATCTGCAGATTCAATGCAGTCCTCATTAAAATTCCAACTCAATTCTTCATAGAGTTAGAAATAGCAATTCTCAAACACATTTGGAATAACAAAAAACCTAAGATAGCAACAACTATTTTCAACAATAAAAGAAATTCTGGGGGAATCACCATCTCTGACCTCAAGCTAAATTACAGAGCAAGAGTGATAAAACTTGCATGGTAGATAAATGGAATAGAATTGAAGACTAAGAAATGAACCCTCACACCTATGGTCACTTGATCTTTGACAAAGAAGCTAAAACCATCCAATGGAAAAAAGACAGCATTTTCAACAAATGGTCCTGGTTCAAATGGTGGTCAGCATATAGAATAATGTAAATTGATCCATTCTTATCTCCTAGTACAAAGCTCAAGTTCAAGTGGATCAGGACCTCCACATAAAACAAGATACACTGAAACTAATAGAAGAGAAAGTGGGGAAGAGCCTCGAGCACATGGGCACAGGGGAAAATTTCCTGAACAGAACACCAATAGCTTATGCTCTAAGATCAAGATTTGACAAATGAGACCTCATAAAATTGTAACACTTCTGTAAGGCAAAGGACACTGTCAATAGGACAAAGCAGCAACCAACAGATTGGGAAAAGATCTTTACTAATCCTACATCCAATACACAATATATACAAAGAACTCAAGAAGGTAGACTCTAGAGAAGCAAATAACCCTATTAAAAATGGGGTACAGAGCTAAACAAAGAATTCTCAACTGAGGAATATTGAATGCCTAAGAAGCACCTAAAGAAAAAGAGGAATGATCCTCTATTCTTGGTGAGATTGTAAACTAGTACAACCACATTGGAAATTAGTCTGGTGGTTCCTCAGAAAATTAGATATAGTACTACCTGAGGACACAGCTATACCACTCTTGGGCATATACTCAAAAGATGCTCTAACATATAACACGGACACATGCTCCATTATTTTCATAGCAACCTTATTTATAATAACCAGAAGCTGGAAAGAACCCAGATGTTTTTCGATAGAAGAAGGGATATGGAAAATGGTACATTTACAAAATGGAGTACTACTTGGCTCTTAAAAACATTGACTTCATGAAATTCTTAACCAAATGTATGGAGGTAGAAAATACCATGCTCAGATCAATAGATGTCTGTGAGCCTCTACATCTGCATTAGTCAAGTACTGTCAGAACCTCTCAGGAGATAGCTATATTTAGGTTGGCTTGCCCTTCCTTCAGTCTCTGCTCCATAGTTAATCTTTGCAACTCCTTCTTTGGGTATTTGGTTCCCCCTTTTAAGAAGGAATGCACTGTCCACCTTTTGGTCTT
>NC_045030.1:114629043-114651808 GCF_008632895.1 Mastomys coucha
AAAAAAAAAAGAAAATACCATGCTTTGTGAGGTAACCCAGTCATAAAAGAACACACATGGTATGCATTCATTGATAAGTGAATATTAGCCCAAAAGCTTACAATTTGCGAGATACAATTCACAGACTGTATGAAGCTCAAGAAAAAGGAAGATCAAAATTTGGGCACTTAAGTCCTTCTTAGAAGGGGGAAAATATTCCTGGGAAGTAAAGAGTGTGAGGGAGTTGGAAGGATGGGGGATGGGAAAAGGGGGGCAGGATTAGGTATGGGAGGAAAAGGGGATGTTATACAGAGGGTCAGGAATTTGAACAGAGGTGTGTATCAATGGGGATGGGGAATTGGGGCAAGCCACTAGCAAGTCCCAGATTCTAGGAAATCAAGGGGCTCCCAGGAACTAACAGGGATGAGATTAGCTGAAATGGCCATCAAAAGGGAGAGAGAACCTGTAGAGACCATATCCAGAGATTAGTCAAGGCCCATGGTTAGGGGATGGGTCCACCCACTCATCTTAAAATTTTTAACCCATAATGGCTCCTGTCTAAAGGAAATACAGGGACAAAGTCTCGAGCAGAGGCTGAAGGAAAGGCTGTCCAGAGACTGCCCCACCTGGGGATCAATCTCTTACATAGACACCAAACCCAGTCACTATTGTGAATGCCAAGAAATGCTTGCTTACAGGAGCTTGATATAGCTGTCTCCTGAGAGGCTCTGCCAGAGCCTGACAAAAAACAGAGGTGGATGCTCAAATAGAGGAGGTACAGAAAAGACCGAAGGGGCTGAAGGTGTTTGCAGCCTCATAGGAGGAACAACAATATGAACCAACCAGACCCTCCCCCAGAAATCCCAGGGACTAAACCACCCACCAAAAAGTACACATGGAAAGACCCATGGCTCCAGCTGTATATGTAGTAGATGATGACATTGTCTGGCATCAATAGGAGGAGAGGTCCTTTGTCCTGTGAAGGTTTAATTCCCCACTGTGGGGGAATGCCTGGACAGTAAGTTGGGAGTGGTTGGGTGGGAGAGGAGCACCTTCATAGAAGCAGGGGGAGGGGGTATGTGATAGGGGGATTCAGGAAGGAAATCTGGGAAAGAGGATAACATTTGAAAGGTAAATACATAAAATATCCAATAAAAATAAATTTAAAATAACAGAAAAATGACGATAAAATGACTCCTAGTAACATTCTTCTATATTCACAGATCTGTGCTTTGCTCAGCCATCATCATGGAAGTTTCCTCCTGCAGCAAATGAGGAAAATACAAAGAACTGCATCCAGACATGTATAGAGTCAGAGAACATTGGAATTCTTAATACTAAACAGGCTATATCCATCAAGTTCCTTCACTTAGCAGAGGATAAAAGAGTCTTGGAGCCAGAAGGGACAGAGGGCAACAAGGAAATAAGTCCTCGTAAACATAGCATGAATGTTCCATACATTAAATTCACAGAGACTCTGGCAGTATGCACAGGGCCTGCATGGTTCTAAGCCTGATTGTCTTCATGTTCTGAAAGGGGAAGTAGACACATGCCACCATCCCCAACAAAGAAGTTATCCCCAATTGGTAATTGCTTTCCAAAGAAAAACTGGTTTTCTGCAATAGAGCATTATTCAGTACACAAATCATGAATAAGGCCCATAGTAGATGGCCATCACAAAGTGAACTCAATGGCATTTTGGAGGTTATTTTATCATAATACTTTGTTAGGCATTTTTTGTTAAACCTTGCAGTTTGTTTGTATTTTTATTATGTTTTCTGGTTTTGGCTTTGTGTCCCTTTTATTTTGTTTGTTTGTTTTCGAGACAGGGTTTCTCTGCATAGCCTTGGCTGTGGTTTTGTGTTTCTATAGGATTTCTATGTGAGCATGTGTTTCTTGAGCTTTATCTTTGGCTTTTCCTTCTGTTTGTTTTGTCCACTGAGTTGTTTGTTTTTTACTTCATTTTAATTTTTGGTTTTAGATGCCTTTTTATATTCCAATGAGAGAGAAAGAAAGGATATGGATTTGGCTGCGGAAGTGTTGAGTGTTAGCATAAGTGCATCCATAGACACCCAGGAGCTCTTTATAGCCAGCTCTTGGACCCACATGTCATGTCTAGGTGACATTGCTGCTGCTATATCCATTACCATGACACCAAAACATAACCCTTTGCTCATGCATAACTTGTGGTATAGCCCAGATAAATGACATTTACTTTGACTCATAGCTTCTTCCTCTCTTCTTCCTTCTTACCCCTTCATAGGCTGCCTCTACCAGTAAAACGTCCCATGTGAGACTTTGAGCTTGGTGTGCTCTGTCCGGAATTGCACCACTTATTCCAACATTTGGTGCACAGACCTACTTGCTGCCTGCTGCTCCAAGGTGGTTTCAGTCTTCACTGCTGACTGAGCCTGCCACAATGTGGAGTGGCCACTGCCAGGTGGTTTAAGCCCCAAGGGCCAAAACTCATCCCAACAAGTCTACCAGCTAAAAGGGCTCACTTTTCAGTCACTGGATTGCTAAATCACATGCCAATAACATGTATTGATATGCTTTCTGTCCCAGTTGGCAGATAGGGCCCCCATTCCCATGAGAGGACTGGCCACCCTCTATGGGTCTAATGGATGGATTTATCCAAAGTCTCTATGACCGGCCTTCTAGCTCACTCCTTACTTTAGGACTTCTACCTTTAGGTAAATCTCCTCCCTCTTGCTGTCTAGGAAGCTGTAGGAAAACCATTCTCCCTTGGGCCCTGAGCCCACAGCTTGGGCTTAGGCCTGCAACTCTCAGCCACTAGCTTCTATGTGATGACCCAGTAGGCCTACACTTGGCTGCTTACTATATTTTATTGATCTATTGCCATCAGGACAACTTGGCAAGGTTGATCTATTGTTATTAATTTGTTCTTGGGTCGCTGGTAGGAATACCTTAATAATGTCTCTCACTAAACTGGTATCCTGTCATTGATGTACCTCTAGTCTCATCACTGGGATGCATCCTCGAAAATCTCAAATCTCTAAGACTAATGCCGGATTTAAAGTCATCCAAACTTGTACACCTTTGCAACCAGGTCTGGCCTCAGTACCCATTAGATAACAATTCCAAATGGCCACATAATGGTACTTTTTATCCTACCCTTCTCAAGGATCTTCACATATATTGCCAGTAGTCTGGTCAATGGAAGGTGTCCTCTATGTCCAAGCTTTTACCTATCGTTGCTCCAAACCTCTTTTTGCTCGTCCTGTCTCCAAACTCAATTCCTAGCTATGAAATTTCAACCAGATGAAACTTCTACTATTCTTGATCCAACTAATGAACTTCCCTCTTACCAGCAACAACCTGTCTCTACAACTTGCCCTACTTTCCCAGCTTCTTCAGCGTCCTCTTCTCACCAGACTTACCTAGACCATCCTCATTTGACTTCTCCAGACTGCCCCCATCCTGTACTAGCTACAGGCTCCTCCATTTGGTCTATGCCACTATGCTGGCATGTAATTTCAGCAGTCTCACTACTCACTTTGAATCTGCACTAAACATCCCTACCTTTTCCATTGCCCAGCCTAACCCAGTGTCAGTCCTTCCTAGAAGAGAGGTTGCTGGGAGAGATGGTCTAATCAGATTACATGTCCCTTTCTTACTAAATGGACTTTCTCAAATAGAGAAAAGACTGAGATCTTGTAGCTCTAACCCTTCTGCCTTTATTAAAGAACTTCAACATATCAATCTTGTAGCTTGACTTTCAATGATATACATATGATTCTGCATAATAATTTACTCCCTGATGAGTGCAGGCAAGTTTGGGAAAAGACTGGGATACATGTAGTTGATATTCATCAGACAGATACAGAATATCTGATTGGTCAGAGATGGACCCGACTAGTATCCTCAAAGGAATTATAATTCCTTGAGTGGTTTTATAGCCAGATACCAACTTGCAACCTGACTCCTGGCTGGTCTCCTTACAGCTGCCTTAAACCAGTAAATTTTGAAAAACTTTAAGAGATCATCCAAGATAAACACTAGTTCCCTTCTCAATTTTAGAGTGCCTTACAAAGGCCCCATTGCAATATACTAATTAAGACCCTGAAAATCCAGAAGGTAAGCAACTCCTGAGGACCTACTTCTTTTCCCAAAGCTACTCTGACATTAAGAGCAAACTTAGATGCTTAGTGAGGGATCTAGTAACTCCACAGGCAGAAGTCTTGGCATTGACCTTTAAAGTAACATCAGAAAAGTGAAAAAGCCTGCAGACAAAAATTCCATATGCTGGCAAAGGCTGTGTGACCAGCCCCAAATGCTTGCTGGGCTTTCTGACCTTATTTGCCTGGGGAACCATCAGGTCCTTGTTAGAAATGTGGTAACTTGACTTTACCCACATGGCTACTGTCAAACATGCCAAGTACCTCCTGTTCTTGATGGACACCTTCTTGGGGTGGGTAGAGGAATTTCCCACAACTAACAAAAGGGATCAGACTTTCTCTGATCTAAGTGATCATTCCCTGATTTGGAGTTCCAGCTTCCCTCCAGTCAGACAATGTTCCTAAATTTACCTTACAAATTTCACAAACTGTATATAAAGCCATCCACATCTCCTGGCATTTTCACAATCCCTATCACTCTCAGTCTTAAGGAAAGATAAAATGAACTAATCACTTCCTAAAAAAACACTCTTGTCAAATTGTCACAGGAACTTCATCTTGATTGAGTAACATTCCTACCTCTGGATCTTTCTAGAATACAGGCTCTCCCCAAGTGACCTCTTTTCATCTGTAATGGATATTCCTGGTTGTCAACTTGACTTTATCTGGAATAAATTACAATCCAGAATTGGAGGGCTCACCTGTGTCCCAATTGTCTAACCTCTGGAAATTGGAGAAATGGGAGAAGTAATTAAACACCCCTTCAATGCTAAGCTTCCTAGACTGCAGCAGAAGCATAACCCTTGATACCTCATCTCTGCCACAGTGCCCTACAGTCTAAAACATGTCAAATCTCTGTGGCACTTAGGTATATCATCATCTACCTGCCAGCTGGTCAGCAGTTTACACATTGGTGTTCCTTTTCTCTGAACTGGGAGTAATCCACAGAAAAGATTCACTACCAATCCCAGTTGTGGACATAATACCTGCCCAACATAACAAGAGGACAGTTAAAATACTGCCATTCCTAGTTACTACAGGAATATTCCTGTGCTAGGACAGGAATAGAAGGGCTGACTACCTCCCTAAACTTACACAATAAATTATTTTTCCATTTTGACAATGTTCTTCAAAAGATGACCCAAATAATGCTCTTCATCCAAAGACAGATTGATTCCTTGGTGGCAATGGTACTTCAGAATCAATGAGGACTAGATGTTTTTACAGATAAAGAAGGTATTATTTGCCTTTTCTCTAAGAAGAATGCTACTTCTATGTCAATGAGTTTGTTGGGAAAATCCAACAACTACAATCAGACATCCAAAACCACAAAGAACAGTGTGAGACCTCTAATTCATGAGTTTTCCTTAACCCTATAGAAAAATGGATACTATCCTTCCTAGTGTCACTTCTCAATTTTCTGGCTTTACAATTTGCTCCATCCTTCATTAAACTTGTCTCCACATTCCTCCAATGATAAATTCAAAAAACTTTTAATCAAATAATAAATCAATTCCTTTTATAGCATTACCAACCACTGTCCATAGAGGAGCCTGTCACAAATGAATACCAAATGAGCCTGATGGTGAGGCTGCCCTCAAACTGATAACACCCTTAAACAGCAAGAAGCAGTTTAAAAGATCTGATGCCCCTATTTCTGCCTCACCCCCATTCCTTTTTTTATGATAAGAAAAAGAAGAATGTCAGCATTGGTACATCCATGGACATCCAGAAGCCCTTTATAGCTAGCTTCCAGACCCAGTGATGAAACAAGTAATCTCTAGGTAATAGCCGCTCCTTTACCTGTTGCTATGGCATCCTTGACACATGACTTTTCACAGGTATCATATCCTTGTGGCCTGGATAAAAGACACTTACCCCAACCCACAACGTCTTCTTCTCTTCTTCCCTCTTACCCTCTCAGAGGCCATCTCAAGCAATAACAACTCCAACATAAGACCCACAGCTTGGTGTGCTCTGTTTGGGATTGTGCCACTTATTACACCAGTAAGGGTATGGGAGAAGTTGGAATATTGAATGACACAAATTTTTTTCATCACTCTTGGCAATGCAAAGAGTTATCTTGTTAATGGTGTTGTTCTTATCAATCGGGAGCAGAAATGATGACAGCCTTTTGTTCATTCAAGTTTAATGCCCAGTTTGATGAAGCTGTTATGCCTATTACTCATAAAATTCAAATCACATCAAATCTGTGCAGTGCAACACAGGAGGAGGAAGACAGAAACCTGTGGATTGCCATACCACACATAGACCTGGGAAGGATGTCAGCAAGGGATCTGCCAGCCATGAGGCCAGCCAAGAGCAGGACCTACCACAATGCATGAGTATCTGATAGTCATATGGGAAAGAAAGAAAAGTGGAGCCACTTGAACACTAAGGGAGGGATGAAACCAGACACTCAAGAGTGGAGAGGAGTAGCCTTTTGTGAGTACCCAGCCCTACCACCTGGAGTCATGGTAAGGTACCCAAACTGAGCTGTTGTTGACAGTTGTGTCTGGATTAATGGCTATTAAACAACAGAGATCATGATCAATGTCAATGGCTCATATTAGTAGTAAAGAGCATGAAAATTTCCCTGGCTCATATACCATTAAAGAACATGGAGATGTCCCTGGTAAAGGTAGCTGTTGGGGACCATATGGATGTCCAGGGGTTGTGCATAAATGGCTCTGTCCCTCACTGAATTCAGTGCTCTGGAGAACTGGCCCCATGTGTCACCTGCAGTAGCACTCAGGAAGGCAGGCTCTGTACTTTGCCCAGGCAGAACATTGGAGGTAGTCCTGTTGGCAGGTGTGTGGGTGAACTGTCCTGAGGGCAGGAATTTGGGAGAACTGACTCTGACACTCATCTGCCCTGAAGTGGCAGAGTTGCAAAGGTAATGCCCCCTCCCTATCCCTTGTTATCTCCAGCAGCCTGGAAAGGTACCGATAGGGTTAAGAGCTCAGGAGAGCTATCCCTGTCCATTTAGAGCTACAGTGTTCAGGAGGGAAGGCCCTTGACTAGACAGTACAGCAGTTCTGACCTTGGTGGCAGGGCACACTTGAGCCAGCTATAAAGTTTATGGTGTTTGAGAGTGGTGCCCCTTCTTCCCTCAGTAGTTAGGGGAGCTGATCCTGGGAATATGAGAGGGGGAGAGTTAACCCTGCCCCATCACTGGTTGTACCACTTGGGAGAGCAGGCCCTGTACCTTGCGTGGGCAATACAGTGGAGCTTGCCATGATGGCAAAGGCAAGGGTGAGCCAATTAGGAGGGTATGAGATCAGTAGAGGTGTCCCAGGCCCTCAGTTGGGAGACTGGCCTCTCACCTTGACTGAGCAGCACAGTATAGCTGTTTCTGGAGGCTTGGGTGCAGGTGAGCTGGTCCTGAGGACATGAGAGCAGGAGAGTTGACCCCTGCCTCCTGTCAATGTGAGCATTGGCTTAGCTAGAGAAATGCTGGTGAGCTCATCATGATGTTACAGAGAAGGAAGAGGTGTGAGCTGACTGTCTTGTCTGCCACCCAGGCCCACATTCATGGCTCTGAATCCCAAAATCTGTATCATCTACAATAAGATGAGGTGCTTTGGAAGGAAAAAGAGCAGGGCTGGGATGCACTAGGTGAAACATAATGAATCAATAAGTTTAAAAAATAAACATTTAAATTTAAAAAAGAAACAGTAAGGGTCACATTAAATTATATCGCAGTCTACTCTAATTGGAACAGTTACTTTTTTTCAGGTATTGAATCAGCAAATGATAAACATGTATAATATTAAGCAGTTTTGAGTTATTTCATATTTTATTTTTATATATCAACTCATCTTATTTTGATAAAAATTCAAGAAACACTATTCTCTCTGTAAGGAACAATAGAGAAATGTATACATTTGTTTATTAATTGTTCTGAGAAATAGAAACTTTTTGGCCTAATATTAAGACATTAGCAAAATTCGGGTGGAGAGACGGTAAAGAATACTTGTTGCTGTTTCAGAGAACCCAGGTCCATTTCCAATCACCCACAAGGCTGTCTGTCACTCAGTGTAGGGGAATCTAATACCAACTTCTGACCAAGTATGCATATAATACACAGACATACAATCAGGCAAAACACTCATATACATAAAAATCAAAATGACTAAGTCTTTTAAACATATTAGAAAAGACTTAACATGTTTTATAAAGTATTTAGCATTTGAAAACACTGGTGAAAATTTACTATGATCATACATGAAAAGACTAGTAGACAGTGAGTATAATTGACTCTATAATCTATCCTGAGGTTTCCCTGAATGAATCAACGGATTTTCTATCTTCCTTTCCCCATCATAGAGCCTTTTTGGCTGCACTAAATAACTTTGTTTCATAGACTTGCTTACTAAGGTTTTATAAGTATTTTGGCATAAATCAGTAAGAGGTTTTTACATAAGAACTACTCACTTAAAAGGAGATAAGACTTTCTGTGGCTATATCTTTTGATAGTTATTCTAATGCAGCTGTGGGGATTTTTTTTTCTCTTCAGAAGCATCAATAAACATCTTAGAGTCCAAAAACAGTTGAAGATATTAAGAACAAATCAGGATTGCAAATTTTTTGCTGGCATAATCTAACAAATCTCTTTGTGCTTTTTAAGTCCAGCCATTCTGATGGTAACTTCATTATCAGTAAACCAAAATATAGGCAGCCAACAGTTGTATTGGCTATTTTTGAATTTCCCTTTCAGAATATATCAATCTTCCTCTTCTAATATATGCATGTTTAATCATGCCTCTATTTCTCTTAATAAGTCTCTACTTGCTTCCATAATATATTACTCAAGTCTTAGAACTCATAGATTTTCACACTCTCAAACCAATGGTGTGATTCAGATTTCTATAATAATAGACACATAATTTTAATTTTATGGATGGAAAAATTCCTAATAATTTATTCTGCAGACTTTTAATTGCTAATACATTGGAAATTGTCATTAAAGAATTGTGCATTATGTTTACTAGAACCCTACTTATTCTGCCAAATTTGATCACATAAGAAAAATTTTTTCTTTATGTTATTTCATTGAGTTGATATATTTTGACACTCAAATATTTTAATAAATAAACCAAGGCTAAAGTCAAAGAAAATAATTAATGATCTATTAATAAATACAATTTGTAATGAATAGTTTCACAACAACAAATGATTTGATATTCTTCAGAACATGACAATTCAAATGATAAAACACTTTCCAAAACAAGAGCAATAAAATCTTATATAGTTTCTCTCTGCATCCTATTCATTAAAAGAAATAAAAAGTGAGTAAAAACAAAATGTAACCAAAGCTTTATTCCATCAAAGATTAAAGAGATAAATACTACCTTCAATTCTGTTTATGTAATATTACCTTATAATACCATTATGAGTTTCAAAAACAAACATTTCTTGATTACTTTTATGAATCATATACTTTACATTTATGTATGCTAGTGTTTTGTGATTTGTAGAAGATGAGGGAACTCTAAACTGTACTATTTAGTCTAATAAATAAGGATTAAAAAGAATGTTATTTAGATAATAATTATACACATTAACACAAAGAGAATATTCAATTTTCAGGTATTAGGTACTGATAATAGTTTCCCTTGGATAAATAATTACTTTCCATATTATTATTTATTATTAATTATTATTACTATTTTTCTTCATCCCACCCCATGGATGACACATTACAGATATAAATAAAAACTGAGAGTTCCCTGGGTCTTGTAGAAAAAAGTTCACATGATATTTTATTTATAATTTTTAAATGTTTATATTATATATATGTATATATATATATACATATATTGTTTTTACTCTCCCAACTTTTCTAAAATTCTCTCCACTTCTCTACTAACTGAAATTCTTTTTCTCTTTCCTCCTAAAAATAAAAGAAAAATAAGCAAGATCACAGTAACAACCAAAAATATAAAAACAAAACATGGAATTCACTTTGTTTTAGATAAAAAGATTCTTGGGCATATGGTCTGGCCTGAAGTGTGTGGTCCAGTGCTACTCAATTGGCCAAAAGAGAGAGGAGGGAGAGGGATAAGGAGAGGGAGAGGGAGAGAGAGAGGGGAGGGAGAGATTTCCAGTGTTACCAGATATGAATTACAAAAATTTCTTCTTTAAAGCTAGAACTTTGTGTCCACTTCCCTGTGTTAGTGCTGAGAATTTGTATTTCAGTTTTGCATTCTCCTACTCATTGGTGAATCACATAATTTCCCATACCAACTGCATCCTTCTTTTCTTATGTACACATTAGAAATGACAAGAAAACAGTATTGACAATAATATAAACATACTTCTGTGGGACTCACCATCCCTGAACTCAAGCTGTATTACGAAGCAACAGTGATAAAACCTGAATAGTATAGGTACAGAGACTGACAGGTCTATCAATGGAATAGAATTATAGACCCAGATATTTGATGTTTGACAAAGAAGCCAAAAATATACAATGGAAAGCTGGTCTAACTGGCAGTCTATACGTAGAAAAAATAAAATTTGTCACTTTGCATAAATCTCAAGTCCAAATGGGTCAAGGACTTTAACATAAAACCAGATACACTGAGTCTTATAGAAGAGAAAATGGGAAAGAGCCTTGAATTCATTGGCACGGGGGAAATTCCCTAAAGAGAAATCCAATGTTTCAGGCTCTAAGGTGAAGAATTGATAAATGGGGGCTCAAAGCTTCTGTAAGGCAAAGGACACAGTTAATAGGACAAGTCTTTGGCCTACAGATTAGGAAAACTATCTTCACTAACCCTTCATCTGATAGAGGGCTATTATCCAAGTATATAAAGAACTCAAGAAGCTAACCTCCAAAAAACCAACCAAGACAAGGAAATAAAAAGGGGGGTATAAAGCTAAACAGAGAATTCACAACAGAAGAATCTCAAATGGCAGAGAACCACTTAAAAGAAATGTTCAAAGTCCTTAGTGATCAGGGAAATGCAAATCAAAACAACCCTAAGATTTCACCTTACACCAATCATGATAGGTAAGATCAAAAAATCAGGTGACAGCACATGATGGCAAGAAAGTGGAGAAAGAGGAGCATTGATGGTAGGATTCCAAACTGGCACAACCACTCTAGAAATCAATTTGGTGGTTCCTCAGAAAATTGGAAATAGATCATCCTGAAGTCCCAGATATACCACTCTTAGGCATATACCTGAAAGATACCCCACCATACCACAGGGACATGTGCCCAACTGTGTTCATAGTGACCTTATTTGCATTAGCCAGAAGCTGAAAACAACCTAGATGTTCCACAAATGAAGAATGGATACAGAAAATTTGGTTCATTTACACTATAGAATACTATTCATCTATTAAGAATGAGGATATTAGCTGGGCAGTGGTGGTGCATGCCTTTAATCCCAGCACTTGAGAGGCAGAGGCAGGTGGATTTCTGAGTTTGAGGCCAGCCTGATCTACAGAGTGAGTTCCAGGACAGCCAGGGCTACACAGAGAAACCCTATTTTGGAAAAAAAAAAATGAGGACATGATGAGTTTTACAGGCAAAGGATATAACTAGAAAATATCATTCTGAGTGAGGTAACTCAAACCCAAAAGTCCATACATGATGTAGATAGTAGAAAAATACAGAATACATAGGATAAAATCAACAGAACTCAAGAAAGTTAGTGAGCAGAAGGGCCCAAGTGAGAATGTTTCAATCCTACTTGGGAGGGAGAAGAAAATAGTCATGGGAGGCAGAGGAATGGAAGGATCTAGGGCAGAATATTAGTGAGGCCCTGAGGGCCAGCAGAAAGAATGGAAAGGTAGGTAGAAGGTGAGGGAACCATCAAGAATGTACCAGAGGTGAGAGAATCTCCAGACTCAAAGGGAGGGACTTTAGATGATATGCCCAGCAATGGGGAGATGAAACTTATAGATTCTACCTCCAGTTAAATGACAGGGCATCAATTGGAGGGATAGGATTGCATTCCTATAGTCAAAAACTGACCCGGGATTATTCCTGTGTAAAAGAACTTCAAGGACAACAATGGGAATGAAACTGAAGGAAAGGTGGTCTCAATGATGGCTCCAACTTTTGATCCATCTCTAGTGCAGGCTCCAAGGCCTGGCACTATTACTTATACTATGGTGTGCTTATAGACAGGCACCTAGCATGGCTGTCCTCTGAGGGCACATGAAGCAGCTGACTGACACAGAGGCAGATATTTACACTCAACCATTGGACTGAAGTCAGGGAACTCTGTGGTTGAGTTAGGGAAAAGTTGAAAGAAACTGAGGAGGAGGGTTGTGGAGCAGTGGACCATGAGAGGTAGCCTGATCTTTGGTTGAGCTATGGCTAGAATCCCCAGACATTCTGAAGGGACTGTAGGAGATCTGCCTGCTCCTGGGCACCAGGCCCCTGTCACAAGCTGCACCCCCCATGTCCCCATAGATTTGTGACCATCAGTCACATAAGGGCAACATCTCAAACCTGCCACATGTAGGAAAGTACACGACCTTTGGTCACTAGGGCTCAAGACAGTTTTTCATGCTAATGAGGTACATAGAAGCCTGGAGCCCCTAGCCAATAAGCTTTCCTTCCCAGACATTCCTCTCTGCAAAAGGTATTTAATCTAAGGCCCACCCTGAAAAGTGTGGTATGGTTTTACACATCCACTTTCATCCATGACAATAAATGCCTTAAAACGATGGACTGCCTCTTTTCACTGGGATCTGCTGTGGGGAGCCATGCAGGAGGCCTTTGCCTATAGAGCTGTTGTCTAGCCTCCTGTAGATGGCCCAAAATGGCCTTTCTTCCTCCCAGCCAGGATGGCCTGCCATCAAGCCTAATACCATCAAGCCAAGAACTCTCCCTGTGGGACCAGCCTGAGTCTGCCCTCCCCTCTCCCCCTACCTCACTCCCTGCACTTGGCTAGATCCAGCCTGCAGGCTCCCACTCCATTCTCAGTTCTTCCATTGCTCACAGCAGTGCCTGGGTATCTAAGAGCCTGAAAAAGAGATAGTGACCTCAGCCTCTTCACAGGCCCGAGGACTCCCTAGCCAGCTCTGGCTGTCCTGTGCCTCAGACTACACATTCACAGGCCCCTGGAGCTGTGTCTCAGGGGTTCCTTATGGCCAAGCACTTGTCTGGTAAAGGCATGGGGTCAGCACAGTCAACTTCACAAGTCCTGCCTCCCTTATCCCCTATGCCCGGTGATGGAGTGGTCGAGGTATCCCCAACCCTAGAAAGGGTGACCCCATAGTAAGACCAGCAATCTAAACTAACCTGGACTTCTGAGATCTCTCCGACACTGATCCACCAACCAGGCAGCATATAAGAGCTGTTCTGAGGCCTCAACATACATACAGCAGAGGACTGGCAGTCTGTTCTCAGTGTGAGAAGACAAGCCTAACCCTAGAGAGACTTGAGAGGCACCAGGGTATAGGGAGGCTTGGGGTGTGGAGACCTTCTTGGAGACAGGGGGAAGAAGAATGAAATGAGGAACTGACCAGGAGGAGGGCAATGACTGGATCATAAATAAATAAATAAATAAATAAATGTAATAACAAAACAAACAAAAAACCCTCTGGGCTGATTTTATATAGCTTCATGGCTTTTTTTTTATAGCACATGTATTGATGAGTCAAAAGTTACCAATTTCAGGGGTCTGATTGTTCAGGCAGCATGTGTATAGTAGAGGATTGCAAATTCAATCATCAATAGGAGGAGAGGACCTCGGCCCTGTGAAGGTTCTCTGCCCCAGTGTAGGGGAATGCCAGGGCCAGAAAGTGGGAGAGGGAGGGGTGGCAGGCATGGGGAAGTGGGAGGCAACAGGTGTTTGTTTTTGTTGTTTTTGTTTGTTTCTTTGTTTTTTGGAGGGGAAACTGGGAATGGAGAAATTTACATGTAAATAAAGAAAATATCTAAAAGAAAAAAATAAAAACAACTATATTCATCAGAAAAAAAAGTTACCAGTTTCATAAATATAATTACCTATTTGATATTTTCACTTTGGTATATTAACATGTATCTATCAAATTCAAAATGTCAAATTTAAAATTTTATATACTTCAGTCATGTGGCTTTTCCATTTCTGAAATCAAATCACTAAAATTTACTTGCTGTTTTTTTATTTCTAAAAAAAATTTCAAACTCTGTCATCTATGGAAGACAGGGAAAGATCCTCTATATTTCATCTCTTAGTCTTTATGTATGTATGTCTGATTAAATATATGAACCAGTTAATTATTTAAAATCTGTCTGATAACCCAAGAGTAAGACATGTAAACCTTTACAAGAGAATGAAATCTGAATAGATAACAGAAGCATGATGACTTTTTAAGTTTAAAAACATAAATAGTTATGCTCTAAATACTTAACATTGAGTTTTGATCTGCTTTCACTTCCCCCTTAATCTAAAAATTGTATGAAAACTCTAAAGGGTCTTCCAGTCAGTCACTGGGCAGTATGTCTGGTATTCGCAATAATAATGTCTGGTCTCTTTCAGGCATTGCTGCTGGAGCTGATTAATGATTCAATCACTACCCTTGAAAAGAACTTAGAAACAGATTGTCAGCGATGACCATGACCCTGAAAAAGCATTTGGAAAAATAAATTTGTTAGTAAAGCTAGGTTAAGATGCTTTTGCTACTAGGTCTGATGATAAAAATCTTAGGGAACAATTTGAAATTCAAAAAAGCAGAGTCTTAACAGTTAAGGTAGGTTTTTTTTGTTTTTTGTTTTTTGTTTTTTGTTTTGTTTTGTTTTTTTTAAGTCAGAGAACAAGAACAATGGCAGCACTGGCTGACTCTCACTGAGGCTGGAATGATGATGATTGATTTCTTGTACCAAATTTGCTCTCAGCTTCCTGATATGCAGGAATAATTTAATAAAATTTAATTTAATAAAGTTTAATAAAAATTGCTAATCAGTAGATACACATTCTGAAGATTTAAAGTAGATATGACCACTTATTTTTCATAAAAAGTTTTGATTTGTGATTCTTTTCAGATTCTTATGAAACTATTTTTAAAAAAATAATAAAATAATTTATCCTTTTCTTTGTAACTGCAATTTACTGTCTGCCAGTAAGAGAAACTTGCTGAGAAAACTACCTTGCTTACTCTCCCTTTGTTGATCTATAACAAGTTGCTTAGTTATGAATATATGTGGGTTCTTGGGAATAATTTGTTTTCTTTCCCTGTGTTACATAATGTTTTTCATGTAAAAGTATTGAGGGAACATACTGTTTTTTAGTAGTCATTCACTAGAAGAAAAATAGAATGTAATAACATTGTGATTTTATACCACTTGAAAGATTTTGCTGAATATATAAGCTAAGGAAGAAAAAAAAATACAGTGTGCTGGAGTCTGCTCTATACACCAGGTATGTGTATATGTATATGAGTGTATGTGTCTTTGTGTGTGCTTGGCTGTGTGTACACATATATGTGTATACATTTGTGATGGTTTATATATGTTCTGCCCTGGGAATTGCACTATTAGAAGGTGTGGCCCTGTTGGAGTAGGTGTGGCCTTTGGAGTAGGTGTGTCACTGTGTTTGTGGACTTTAAGACCCTCATCCTAACTGCCTGGAGGTGAGTATTCTGCTAGCAGCCTTCAGATGAAGGTGAAAAACTCTGAGCTCCTCCTACGCCATGCCTACCTGGATGCTGCCATGTTTGTGCCTTTATAATTATGGGTCGAAACTCTGAACCTGTAAGCCTGTCCCAATTAAATATTGTCTTTATAAGAAGAGTTCTCAGTCATGGTGTCTGCACACAGCCATGAAAACCCTAACTAAGACAACATGTATACATGTATATATGTATATTTGTATATATATGTGTGTGAAATACTTGGACCAAGCATGTTGGAACTTTGTTCCATCCATCTACTAGGTATATGTACATATGTGTACATATGTATATAAGCACATGTGTATATGTATATATGTATGCACACAAACATATACACACATAAATATGTATATATACATACAAACAGACACATATACATACACATATATATACATACACACACATATTTATATGTGTGTGTGTATGTGTGAAATATTTGGAATCTACTTGTTGGAACTTTGTTCCACTCATTCACTGTATGGATGCGTATATGTCTGTATGCATTTATATTTGAGATTATGTGCTTTGTATTTATTTTGTATATTTTTATGTATGTGCTTATGTATGTATGTATGTATGTATGTATGTATGTATGTATGTATTATATGCATTGCTTCATCCACTCAATGCATGTGTGTGTGTGTGCATGTGAATTTTTTCTATTTCCTTTTCTTTCTTGCTAGCCCCTGAAGAGTTAGAAGAGTACTGAGTTTCTCACTGGCTACAGGGAGTGCCAACCCCAAGGGATAATGTCTTTTTCCCTCAGAGAAAAATCTGGTGAATGATTACTCTAATCGCTGGCTACCATTAGCAGCAGTCCCAATTGGTTGGTGTCAGCACATAGCCCAGTCAGGCCTTCTAGCACTGACCTCAGTCAGTTGCTATCAGCCCTGACACCAATCACTGATGCTACACTACACTGCCTACTTCTGTTTACCCTGTGGTGTCAAAGCTAGTCTTTGAATCTTTGACAAAGGAGGTGAAGAATAAAAATTAAAATTGAACAAAAATATAATTTTAAAAAAGAAAATGAAAATAAGAAAGCCCTGAAAATTTCCCCTATGGGAGTCTCCCCGGGATAACAAAGAATGTTTACTGGTAGGCTACTTGCCCAGCAATACATGGTCAATAGAAAAAAAGCCATTTTTTAATGAACATTTAGAAATGTTTAATATTCCCTTTGACCATAGGTCTGATTTATAGTTCTGCAAAAATTTCCTGGTTATGCTCTAAAAATATTGTAATATTGTTCTCACTTACTGTAAATATGATTTGAAATATTAGTTTCTCAGTGCCGTGAAAAAGTTATTTTAAATATAAAATGTTATTGTAGACATATGCACTTATGTTGATTTCAAGGCTTATTTAGCTCATCTACTACATTTTGACATTTAGAATGTTTTTGGTTTATATTGGTTTTCTTTTTAAGTTACACTAGGTGTACTTGATAGATTTGACAAGCATTTATTATAATTTCATAATGAATCTAGAAATGTGCAAAAACTACTTTAAAATTATGAGAACACACATATTATGAAAACTCAATGGCATTTGCTGCATAAAATATAACACTTTTCTTTTTTTGCAATTAGGTGGCGCATTCCTTTGATGTCAGCATTTGAGAAATAGAGGAATATGAATTTTTGAGTTTGAGCCCAGCCTGGGACAGTCAGGAATCCACAGAGAAGTACTATATTAAACAACCATAATAATAATAATAATAATAATAATAATAATAATAATAGTAAAAATTTTACATGCTCTACAGTACATGTATGTGTACATGAATTTGTATTAAGCTTTCATTGTTATGTAATACACAGTGAAATAAATTTGTATCTCCTCAGAATACATTTTTACTAATAACATCTTGATGAAATATTGTTCAGTATAGTGAATTTACCCTTTAAGACCTGACAGAATATCATACACTACTAGAAACCAATTGTCACATAATATATATTATTTAACTGAGACTACCCCCCATTCTTAGAAACCCAGTCTACTCAAATGAGGCTACAGATGATGAGGAAGTACATAAAGATCCATGGAAAAGAACATTAAGGCCTAAAAGTAAAATATCCTTTTGGAATTATATTCCTTAAAGTTAGTGATCCCACTAACTTTACAGATCAGAAATAGATTACTCAACTGAAGTCATCCTTGAACCACAAAATCATAATGGAGCTTAGTAATTGTCTTTGTTTTCATTATACAGTAGTAGATAAAAATTAGGGATGGTTATCATGTTTTGGATTTTCGTGAACTATTACACAAAATAATGGTAGAAATATATTTTTTGAAGCTGAGTGCATGTATATGTAGTCTTATATTACTCATTTTTATTTCTCTTTATTGTTTGTCAAATGTTCTTAGTATAAATTGCATAGTAAATTCGGGTTCAATTCATCAAGCATGATAATGATAATATACAATATAGATGGTGAGAACACATTTTCACAGCATATAACATGATTTTGTGTAGTGCTATGTTGTACTAAGGGCAGGGGCCTGCTGTGCGGCCTGGGTCTCTCTCTCTCTCTCTCTCTCTCCCCGGTGCTGACCTGTGGCTGCACCATGTGTTAGTTACAAAGGAGGCAATAAATAAATGAGTTCTTTTAATATAGGAAGGAGAAAATAGGCCAGTTAAGTAGAGAGAGGGAAAGGAGAGGAAGGAGAGAGAGAGAGACAGAGAGAGAGAGAGAGACAGAGAGAGAGAGACAGAGAGAGAGAGAAAGAGAGAGAGAGAGAGAGAGAGAGAGAGAGAGAGAGAGAGAGAGGGGAGAAGAAGAAAGAAAGAGAAGAACAAAGAGCAAGAGAGAGCAAGAGAGGGACAGCAGAGAGGAGAGAAAGAGCGAGAGGGGAAGAGTAAGAAAGTGAGAGAGTGAGAGAGTGACAAGGGGGCAAACTGCCCCTTATATTGTATGGGGGCATGGCAAGCCTGTCTTGTGGTCAGATGACTGTGTGTACAGTCCAGCTAGAATGCTGGGAGCTTGAGGCATTGTCTGCCTGATAGAGCACACATCTCTTGCAGGGGCAGCTGTGAAGGATTGTGACTGAAACAGGAACCAAAGACTCAGGAGTTATGGCAAAGCTCCTTCCTCTCTCTGCAAGCAGAAATTGGAGGGTTCTAGGGCTCAAAGCCAAATACTCGACTCAGCTTAAGTTACCTGAGCAGACCACTGCCCCACACTGCCCCACAGTGCTATATTACCCAATAAAGTAGCTATAGGGACTTATGACTATTTAATATTAGGTGATTTAAAGGTTGACAAGTTGAGGCTTCAGTTCACTGAACAGACTGAGTGATCTTTTCCTGCTACATTGCCTAAACTACACTGTATTATGACATGAACGATGGGTCAAGGTAAATTTAAAATGTCATGACATTTCATACCATTTTAAAGTCACTTTTTCTTGATTAGGCATTTGCTTAGTTTATGTACCTTATTAAATGTTTTCTGGAGAACCAAGAAACTTGATTAGTAAGGCTGCAATACTTTTAAAAATATTTCCATGGGAAGAAAACATACCTAAAGCTACCCAACCTACCACTTTGCTGATATGGAAAAGATCTTTTGCAAATATATATTCATACCAGGAAATACTAATATGTATTCATTTTTAAAGACTAGTATATTCAATAAATAATAATATTGGAAGACAAATATTTCTTTCTTTCTTGGACATTTTATATAGCATAAAACACATTTACTATCAGTTTAGAGCACATTAGATCTTAAAGTAGTTGTTTAATTAAAATATAAAAAATGTTAATTGCAAACCATATAATGTTTAACATTGAATGACAATACACTCAACAGACAATATGCTGGTAAAAGTAAAGTTTTCAATAAATTTCTCAAATACAATATCTACTAACAAAAATCTAGTTTACTCTTCTGTAACTGTGGATGGTAATAAAATATGAAGAGGTTTACCAGTAATTTTCTTATTTTTTTCTTGTTACTATGTATTTAATTATACAGTGTAACAGTTGTTTTCATGGCATTTGCATTGTATTTGGCATTATAAGTAATTTAAAAGTGTGATTATTAGGAATTTACTAGATCCTGTACTATTTTCTCATAGATATAAAGTCAAAACTACATGTATATACTAACTAATAATATATGTAATCTCATATATATGCTATATTATTATATTATTATTATATTACTACATGTACTAACTAATAATATAGCATATATATGAGATTTTATATATGTAGTGCATAAATATGTATACATTGTATATATATATATATAAATCCTGTCAAAAGAAAACATAACTCTTGACTCAAAGAGAATAAGAGATAGTTTATTCTGGAGACAAATATGAATTACCATGGTCTTGAAACAAAGATTTAAGATACCCATATTTCACATTTCTATATGAAAACGGTTCCTTGAAGCTGTAATAGCAACAGAGCAAAATGTCATAAATCAAGACACTTTCCAATATATTGGTGGATGCATCAGAGAGGTGTGTTATAGCAAAGTAGGAAAATCTATTATAGGCCTCAGATGCTATCCAATCTTATGACAATGCTCTCAATTTTTTAAAAGGTTGAAGCGAGTGGCATGCTAAGTTTATACATTCTTATAGAAAACTAATGTTCTTTTGTATATTCCAAATGATTTACCTAATTAGCACAAAATTGTTATTCCAGAGGAGTCCATAGCTATTAATGGGGTTAAAGAGGGCTCAAAATCAATTTGAATTCTATCCTTGCAACATTCTAAACTCTCCACTAACACTGAATTTTCACTCAGTAAATCAGGGTTACAGAAGATTATGCATAAAGAATTAGCTTCCTTCTATAGCCTTACATTCAGATTACCTACATTCAAAGACACGTTGTTAAAAAGTATATAAAACTCTGAGATGATATATATCAAACTAATATATATCTTTTACATCCCAAATCCTGGGGAAAATAGCTGATGTGCCTATGTAACATATCACAGCAGACCTGGCAACCTCAGCATCATCAGTCCCTACCTATTCCAGGGTATGGCTGGCATACCAGGTCCTCTCTCACTGACTTCTATAGCTCTAGTCATTTCCAATTACTTCAAGGAATACTAAGATTATGTTCTCTTCTGTGTATGTATAGACATGATACTCAGAGCCATACTTGGAGTGGTCTATTATTCAATGTGGAGTTGCATAAATGTTCGTGGATACACTATGAGTCTCTTACCCAATATATACCTTGAAATCAAAATCAGACATTGTCATTTTACTCTAAAAGACAGAACAAGATATGTCAGGTATTTACTCATGGTTAAAAGGTGGAGTTCATATTACATTCTTTGAAAACACACACACACACAAACACACATGAAAGAAAGGAAGGAAGAAAGAAGAAAGGAAGAAATAGAGATAAAGAACAAAAGAAAGAAAAGAAGAAAGGAAGGAAGGAAGGAAGGAAGGAAGGAAGGAAGGAAGGAAGGAAGGAAGAAAGAAAGAAATGTGATTTTAAAAAATTACAAAGACCCACATTAAGTAGAAAGGGTTCAAACTGAATGTCTCCATTAGGTCCTTCACCTTGGAGCTCAGAGAACCCCACAGAAGAATGGTAGACAGAATTGTAGGAGCTAGAGAAGTTGAGGACACAGCCCACAGAATCAACTAAGAAGGGATCATAGGAGCTCACAAAGCCTGAAGTGGCAATCACAGAACTTGCATTGGTCTGTACCAGATCCTTGCCATACATTCTGTGATTCTTAGCTTGGTGCTTTTTGGGGGCTCCTGACAATGGAAGTGGGGGTGTCTCTGATACTTTTGCCTGTTCATGGGACTCTTTTCCTCCTATTGATTTGCATCACCCAGCCTTGATATGAGAGTTTGTGCCTAAGCATCTTGCATCATTCTATTCTGTGTTTTATTGAGATCCTTTGAGGTGTCTGCTCTTTTTTGAAAGAAAATAGCGAAGGAATGGATGTAGGAGTGAGGAGAGGTGGAAAGTATGGTAACCAGGAGGAGTGCAGGGAGGAGAAATTTTGGTCTGGATATACTGAAAACAAAACAAGAAAGGGATGTTTCAGGAGACATCATAGGACAAGCTAATAACTAGCAGGTGATCTTCCTGAGATGACCTCCTTAGATAAAATCTACTTCTGAACTCCAATAGGCAAGACCCAGGAGAAGATCATTTTAGGAAAAATTCCTGCTATTAATACACTTTTTCTGCTATTATTAAACATATGTAACAATCATTGGATATTAGTTAAGACTTTTGAGCAGATTTCTGAAAATCTACAAAGATGTAATGTCATATAGTGATGCAATATAGACAAATAGATGACTTCTTAATACGTAATGATGATCCTATAAGGATTCCTAAAATTATATCAATATTCATTAATCATTTTTATAGTAGGACTGCTATTAGAGCCTTTTCTGATAATCAAAACTGCAATAAGATAGTCAGTCTCCCATGTGTCATCTGTTAATTGCTTCTGATAGTAACCAGACTTTCTACAACTCAGAGTACATTTCAAGAGGATGTAAAACCACTAACTAAAGGTCATAAAAAGGGAACTAATAATTTATTACAAGTACTAGGACAGAAAATAAAATATTGACTGGGTTTATCAATACAAAATGTCACTAATAACTTAGTTATGTTTTTTTCACTCTCAATGAACCTGTTGAGCTGTGACAGGTGATGAATGTTTAGCTAGGTAATTATTCCTAATGGATATTCATGTAATCATTCTCTGTTTTAAATGTCTATTTCAATTTTTTATTTGAATTTTTGTGTAAATTTGTGATGAACTTTTTACCATGTGATCATGTACTCTGAAAAGGATAGATAGAGGAGTCAGAACTAAATTAAGCAGAACTTTTTAGACACAACACTTTTCAGACAGATCTGAACTAACATTTTTAGAACAGAACTGAGGATGGATTTTTTCATCAGGACACAAGAGAACTTTTTAGACAGAACTGAACTCAAAAAGAACTTCAGGCATTGAGAGTAAGAGTATAATTGTTATATTAAAGCAGGAAGAGAA